>NC_056742.1:538035073-538247790 GCF_019279795.1 Protopterus annectens | reverse complement strand
GGCTTATTATAGTGTGTTGTCCTTACATATATGTCTGTATTACTATCCACTGTGTGTGCAAGGCAGGAGTGGTCCATACTGACATGTGTCTGCACTAAGAACTGCAACTGCCAGATATGTCTGGTCCACTGGTGTTTGCTGAAATGGTCTTCATGTGTTTAAGTGTGTGAGCATGCCCAGTATGGCCATCTATATTTGTGTGGATCAAGTCTGGGTAGTTTGTACTGTGGTGTTGACCTTTGTGTTGTACACCATCAGGTAGCATGTTGTGTCTGCAGGGTATACATCAGTCATTTGGCATTTACTGTTGCTACATTTCTACATAGTGGGGGGGGGACACCTGACTGTTTCTACATTTCTACACAGGGGTGGGGGTCACACCTGACTGTTACTATAAGTGTACGTAGGATGATGGGGCACACCTTACACTTTTACACATTTGCTAGGACTGTACTGGTATATCGGGTACACCATTTCAGTCTGTAGTCTTACCTATCCTGCTGCCTAGAGGCATACCAGTGTACTACAGATCTTAGCTTTAACTTCCTACATATTAGTTTCTGACTTCCTAGCCTTCAAACCTTACCTCCATCTGGCTGGCCTGCTGTAGTCTGTCTGCGTAAGCCTGGGGTAGGGGTTACCCATGGGGCTCATTCAGAGGCCATAGTACAGCATTTGTTTGTGTTTGTCTATACCTATCCTACTGGCTGTGACTGTTGTTGGGTATGTGCCCCCCAACTGGCATGTGTGGGTCACTTACCTTGTGGGTGTCCCAGTCTTGACGGTGGTACTGCAGGGCTGCCTATGTTGGATGCACATATTACACGCCCTATACATGGTTAAGCACAGGTAGTGTCATGTTTGGCATCCCTTTTACTGTATGTGCGAGTCAGAGAGAGGTATCATTCCCTGGGTCCCTACTGTGCCAGTGCATGTGCTATGCATTGCCTCTTTGCCAAGGCCAGGGCATACTGGGCACACCTCCTTCTGCCTACTGGGGCAGGCTCAGGTTGTTCCTCCTCCAAGTCACTCTGTGCCTGTGCAGGCCTTGGCACTGGTGGGGGGCTCTGTGGCCCTGCCCCATGCTGTTCCTGCCGCAGCTGTTTCTGCAGGATCATATCGTGTAGCATGGCACATACAAGGACAATTTGGGTACATGTAGTTGGTGAGTACTGCAAGGCTCCACTGGATGTGTGCAGGCACCGGAACCATGACTTGAGCATCCCAAACACATGCTCTATTATGATTCATGTTTGCGTGTGTGCCTCATTATGGAGTTCTTGTTTGGGTGTGTGTGCATTTCTGATGGGTGTCATCAGCCATGGCTCCAGTGCATATCCATCATCCCCCACAAGGTGCCCATGTGGGATGTCCCCATTGGCAAATGTCTGGTACAGCTGCATCAGATGCCAGATATGGGAATTGTGGTAGCTTCCAGGGCAGCCAGCAGACACATTCATTATTATGCCCTGGGCATCGCACATGACCTGACAGTTGATGGAGGGGAAGCCCTTGCGGTTGATGTAGACCCTACCCTGCTCAACTGGTGGTGCTTTAATGCATATGTGCACGCATTCTATTGCACCCACTACCTCAGGGTAGTCTGCTATTTGGTGGAAGAGACGCATATTGCTGGCCAACGTCTCATAGGTGATGGGGAAATATAATTGCTCACCAACATGTGCTGACATGGCATTCAAAAACTGGTGGAGTACCCTGGATGCTGATGCCTGTGAAATCCCCATCATATCCCCAGTTGGCATTTGAAAGGTACCTGTAGCTAGTATTCTTAGGCCTACACATACCTTGGTATCCACTGGGATGGGTTCCCCTCTGTTAGTTTTGTGTGTGAGGCATGGCCAGCACAGCTCAACAATTTGCTGTAGGAAGTCCCTGTCCACCCTATAGTGCTCCACTATCTCCAGCTCATGTAGCCCTTGGTAGGTTACCCTGGGTCTGTACATTCTTCTCCATCTCCTCACTGTGGGTTGGTCAGCAGCATTCACATCCTCACCACCCTCAGCCTCTTGCACATGCTGGTTTATGATAGCAAAAGCAGCCCCTAACATTTTTTCTCTTGCTTTCGTTTTGTAAAATTTCCCCGTCTATATACACCGGTGGTGCAGTTTTTGGGAAAACCAAGGGGGACAGGTGTTTGCATAGTTTATAGTGATGTGCTGGGCTGGGCTGGGCTGCTGCCTGTATAATTGGCTGATTCTGATACATTTCACCTGTCAGCTAAGCTAGTTCTCCTTGATTACCTTCCTACTGCTGTTTTCCCTTCCCATTGCCTCCCTGTTTAAGCCTGTGTGCACGCTGCGCAAATAGAGTGCTCATATGTGCACAGAGCTGCTAATTCCTAGTTTAACTTCTTTTTTCTTCCTGTAAAACCCAGAGTGTGGCACGCACACCTGCTTACACTTTGTAAAGAGTGCTAGACTGGTTTAGACACACCCCTAGCTTAGCTGTGCTAAGCTAGGAGCAATCCTAAGCCACAGGTCTCCAATCCACTTACAGTATGCCAAACACACACCCCCATGATGTCACATATATCCTAGTCTTGCACCCAGCTATTTAAACTCTTACACTCTTGGGACCTGCCTCACACCCTTGTAAAATCTGGGATTCACTAACCTTGCCCTCATTTGCATAGAATTGCCTGCTAATGTATAGTTACATGTCCCACACTGAGCCTACCCCCTTAGCAACCACTACTCACTGGCCAGGTTGTCTTCTGCCTGCCATTGACTTGCATAGCAGAATACTGATTTTAGTTAGAATGCTTATTTTAGGTTTATTTTATTATTCCCCCCATCTCGTTTGCGCGCCACAGCCCTATGCTTCAACAGGCGAGATTGGCGAAAAAAAATAATTTTTTTTTTAAACAGTTTGCAATGCCAATGGCCTTCTACTTGGTCATTGGCATGCTTCCTCAATAATATGCAGCCTTTACTTGGAGCTGTCATAGCTCCGTTTTGTAGATTGCATAAATGTACTCGGTTACTAACCGAGTACATTTCTGCACACTGCACTCATCCTGCACGGAGAGCTACCAGCTACCAGATTACCCTCATTTGCATGGTTTTCACCTGCAAATGAGGGTAATTTGCATACAGAAGCTCGGTCAGTGCAGGATTAGTGTAAGAGCTCACGTGCACGTCCCGGGTGTTCATTCCTGGATTGCACGTCGGCCATATTGCCAAAAATAGCTCTTAAACTAATCCTGCACGCTATAAAGGGCTTCATAAATCCGGGGGATTGTCTTAAAAGAACTGCACCAGGCATACCTGAATTCAGCACTAGGAGACCTTGGCAGTTGCCTAATGCCCTGGCTGTGGGGCCCCAGACATTGCATTAAATTAAAAAAAAGAAGTTTCCCTATTTTGCTCAGTATTTCCTTAGTGTCTGTGACACTGTTACTTCCCTCAGCATCTGTGTCACTATTGCTGTTTTCTGCTCATGCAGTGGCACACAAGATTTGATTTACACAACACTTACAAGTGTGTGTGTGTGTGTGTGTGTGTGTGTGTGTGTGTGTGTGTGTGTGTGTGTGTGTGTGTGTGTGTGTGTGTGTGTGTCTGTGTATGAAATGCTCCTGTTAGAGAGGGAGGGTGGTTAAGTGACTTGCTCAAGTTCATACCCTAAGCCTTAACTAAAGACCCCATTAGTTTTTTTTTTTTTTTTTTTTTGGTAAATCTTTTGTGACTCTGTCAAGTTACTTCACTGACTACATTGTTCCTGAAACAGGACATATGTCCAGTGGCCTGTCCTAGGCTGTTAGCATATGTGTTATACATTTGATTTTTCAATTCCTGCACCCTTCACAAAAAATGTAATTAGTACTTCATTATATGCTGTTAGAGTATAAATTCCAGTATGTCTGTTGTACTGTAATGGGTTGGCAGATGCATTTTAACTAAGCATAGTTTGAAGGGAAGAAACGTTTACTCTTTTTCATGTCAAGTCTGTTTTCAATATGAAAGCATTTTGTTTAGAAATTGACTGTCAGGTGCTTTTTCTGTAAAATTTGAAATAATATTTTTAAATTTAATCCAAATCTGTGTGATAATTGTGAAAGTGAACAAGAAAATAGCATATACACTGACAAGTTTGAATAGTGTTTTTGGTAACTGGGGAGACATAACCAAGTAATGAAATACTAGAATGGCTGGCAAGGTTGTGATCCATTATCTTGCATATGGCTCTGTTAACTCTGTAATTGTATGCTGCAACAGTATGGTATTATTAGCCATTCAAGTAGGTCAGACCTATACTGAGTGATGCCAAAAAGGATAGGTATTCCTGATGAAAGAGGTCAAAATGAGATATAGGTATCCTGCAAGCATATAAGACCCCCTCCCCCACAACAGTATTTAGTATGAAGTAATATTTCTGATTTTTGCATGATTTGTGCATTGTTGAACCAAAAGCTGCTGCAGCATTGATATTGTCTATAATTGTTTTGCTTTATTCAATAACAGGCCTGAATTCTGTAATATAGTCTAACCATGTTGAATTTTAGCAATATATTTTTGGAGTACCTTCTTTACAGTCTCCAGAAAGGAGTTGATATTTGCTGGGTCACATTGTCTGGATTATTTGGAGTGATTATGAGAACCGTCTGATATTCAGAATTAATTATGTCATCATGGTTGTATATACTGTGTCTTCTCTACAAGATCAGATTGTAAAGGAGTTCTGCATTTAGTTAGACAGTTAATAGAGAGGACTAAAGTTCCAACCTGTTACTGAGCTCCTTCCTGTGACAAGGGTGCAAGGTTTGAATCTTTCCACCTTCATTTACCTTATGTGTGGCATTCAGTAAGTCACTTATCCAGGCAGTGCTTTGGAACAACTGGGAATTTGAGCTAGGGTTCTTAATGGTCTGAACTGCACACCTAGTAACTATGAATTGGTTGTCATCATTTGTTAACCATACTTTATTTCATAGCTGATCTAGTTCAAGAAATGTTATGGCAATATCACCAGCACACCATTTTAATGCAACATAGGTAATTGATTCTTCAAGGGCAGCAGGCACTGCATTTGTAGGTGAAGCACTGAAATGCAAAGTTGTTTGCCAGTAGCAACTTCTTTATTAGTGATAGCTCTCTTTAATGTAGAAATATTCAGATAACCTTTATCATTGCAGAGATTGTACATATTGACTTAGCATATGTTAGCATATATTATCAGGTGGCTAATGTATCTTATACCCTCATAAATACCCTTCAGCGTGTGTGTATCTCATGTTATAATGATAGTGATCTTTATATAGTTTAATGTAGTTATCAAAAGCTACAATTAAAGTGCATCCAGTTTATTTCTTCATAACGATAAGGGGCGTAGGAATTCCAGGATGGCTGCACACTGAGTAACAGCTTAATTTCAGCTCTCCCAGTAGGAAAACAAGTCCACTGCCTGGATGCCAGCAAAAACGAAATTCAGAGAACCTGAAAGAAAATCAATCACAAAAGGTGAAGAGAAAACACTGACTGTGATGAATTCTACAGCTGTTCAGCAAAAAGCAGTGCAAAGCTTTGGTACACTCAAATCCAAAAAAAAAAGTAAGTCAAATGTGCTTATAGCTGATTAAAATAAATGCAACATTGAAGGAATATATCAACTCAAATAACCAAAGGCTGGAAAAAATGGAAGAAGCTTTAAACAGATATTCAGATGTTGTTGTTCTTCATTTCCCAGTTAGGGGTCGCCACAGCAGAACTCAGGACTGCTAATGATTGGCAGTAGATTTTTTACAGTTGCCAGCTCAACACCCAACCTTCAGTGAAGACACACCCATTGTACATATGTCTTTCAAATGCCACTCGACCATGGAGAGGACATGCAGACTCCACAAGAAGGTGCTCCAGTCGAGAATCGAACAGGAGAACCTCTTGCTGTGAGGCAACAATGCTATCGCTGCACCACCACGGCTTCCTTTAAACAGATATTCAGATAATGTGATAAAAGTGCAAAAAATAGAGACTGAAATTAAGAAAATGCTAGCTGAATATGAGATTGCTCAAGAAAAGATGCTTCAAAAAATATAATTAGAGGACAGAACACAGAGTGAAAAACTGAGATTTTTCTGCTGTACCAGAGAAGCTGGATAGAACAGAATTTATTAATTTTATGAAAGCACAAATAAGCAACTAGTCTTGTAATCCAAAGCAGGAGTTGTTAAAGGAAAACTCCACTTAGAACTAAAAAACGTTTTTTTTATTGTATATTTGTTTTCTGAGCTATTTAATGCCTCAGAATCACTCCAAGTGCTTCTTTTTCCATTTTAATGTGTTTCTCACAAAATGGCTGATGATGGGGCCTGCCTTGATAACGTGATTTTGTTTTCTTGCTTTCATTTCTTCACCCAGAATACATTTTAGTCCTCTTTATATGATTCATGCCAGACATAAGGAACTGGTGTCATTTTCTCATGCCATTAAGATAGAATTGCAGGACTGTGAAGCATTGTCATCTAACGCACCTTCTGTAATGGAGCTACTTCTATGTTTCCCTGACTGAGCCTCATTTGTGAGCCTGTTAGAGCTTGTTCTATGCTATAAATACCTGTTAGCTACTTCCAGCAAATGAAGTCAGGCTTTTGTAAAGGGATTCTTTTGCAGATCTAAAAGAATGGACAGATCTTCCTTCACACACTCATGCTGAGGTGTGAAATCTCTCACTGCAGTAAATGATCCTAGCTGTACATTTTATAGGTGACAAGTTGTTGGACTCAAAGTATTTCTGCTACTTCTGAATGCCTTCAGTGGGAAGTTGTTTTCTCTCAAGAATGACGCAGAATTAAAATGTGCTTTACTAGTTCCTTAATGATTTCTCTTATATTTGCCGCCCCCTCCCCCAATTTTTCTATTTCATATTTATCTATACTTTGGTCACCAGGAAAGTGAACTAGTCCCAGGACCTTTTTCAGCCACCTCGAGCTACATTGGCAAAGATAATAAAAATTAATAAATGCACTTAACACTACAAAGAAAAAAATACTGACATAAAGACACTGACAAAGATTGCAAGTGCAACACAAAGCCAATGTGTGATTGAATAAGTTAAACATTAAGCAATATTTACTAGAATGCAAATGTTAAGTTTATTATAAAATAATGAATTGTATGTGCCCATATTGTATGCACACTTTATATATATATATATATATATATATATATATATATATATATATAATGTTTTTGTATATGTGTGTGTGTGTGTGTGCATATAACAGAGAACTAGATTATATGCCTGTGTGTGCACTAAATGTCCTTTAAAGAAAAACAAATCAAAATGGAAATTGTGTGCAACTGTATATGTGTGTCTACGGGTCTACTTCTATTCGCTGACAGCCCATTTCACTGAAACCCATTTGGTCGACAGCTCATTTCATTGACAAAAGTATTCAGGGCAAAAAAAACGGGGTTTTGCCCCCCTCCCCACTGTTGTGCGACTGTGGAGTTGTTATATATAGTTGGGGGTGTGTGGGGGGCACAGCCCCCCACATTGGGGGGGTGTGGGGTGTGCAGCCCCCCACCTAGAATGTTTGTCAATGAAATGAGCTGTCAACCAAATGGGTTTCAGTGAAATGGGCTGTCAGCGAATAGAAGTAGACCCGTGTCTACACATAAGCACACATACTATATATATATATATATATATATATATATATATATATATATATATATATTTAACATTTGTTAATCTGTTGGAGCTTTTCTCCCCGGGCCTCCGCTGAAAAAGGACATGTATCCAGTCGGACTATCCCGGTTAACAAATGTAAAATAAATAAAATGTTCTCCCTGCGTTCGCGTGGGTTTCCTCTGGTTTCCTCCCACATTCTAAAGACATGCTTCTGGAGCGTTTCTCCCCGGGCCTCCACTGAAAGCAGGATCTGTGGAACCTAGTCGGACTTTCCTGGTCAACAAATGTTATAGAACACAGATCAATACTCACTAGTATCAAGAAATGAAATTAACATTGCCCACTCTAAAATTAAATATTATTTAACTGACCACCTACTTCAGGGAAGTATAAATGAAAGATTATACAACTTTTTACATGTTGAAAATCCAAGATTACCGATTGTATTCGGTATACCAAAGGTGCATAAAGGCATTGAAACGCTTAAATTTAGACCTATTGTAGCAGGAGCCGGCGGTATCACTGAACCTCTTGCTGTATTTTTAGATACTCAATTGAAGCAATTCATTACTTCGATACCCCACATCACAAAAGACTCATGGGATTTTTTAAGAGGAGTTACTAAAGATAAATATGATATTGAGACATGTTTATTTACCATAGATGTGATCAAATTATTTCCTAGTATTCCGCACAAAACAGGTTTAGAATGGTTTTGAGAAGTCTTATGTTCTGATTCTAGTTAACATAGTAACACAATTAATTTAATATTAGAATTCACAGAGACTGTTCTGAAGAACAATTTTTTGTATTTCAATGGTGACTATTACCAACAAAAGAAGGGTGTGGCTATGGGGGTAGCATGCACCCCCATTTATGCAAATTGTGTGTTGTATTGTTGGGAACGTAGGTTTATTTTCAACACTGATTGGTACAAATGGATTTCTTTTTATACTTGTTTCCTCGATGATATTTGTATTTTGTGGAAGGGGTCTAGAGATTTATTTTTAGAATTTTTTGATTATTTAAACAATTGTACAGATTTTTTGAAATTTACTTACACTTTTGATGAATTGAGTATCAATTATTTGGATGTTACTTTATATAAAGATTTAGCTGGTAATTGTTTTCAATCGAAAATATATAGAAAACCTACCTTCTCCAACAGTTATTTGCATTTTGAAAGTGGACACCCCTTCTATCAGAAAAAAGGTATCGTTAAGGGTCAGTTAATAAGAGCTTCAAGAATGACCACTGAGGAAAGGGTATTTTTAGAAGAAATTAAATATATCAGTTTACTTTTTGAAGAAAGAGGCTACCCAAAGTCCTTAATTGATATGTTAATAAAAGAGGTAGTGGACAATAGGGTTAATAAGTTCTTTCCCCTTCTTGGATTAAAGGCCAACAACATGATTCCAAAGGGCAAAAAGGAAAACAATTTAGATTTAACTTTAGTACATACATTTTCGGCTACATCTGGTATAGTTGAAGAGATTATTAGGAAATATTGGCCTTTACTAAAGGTAAATCATGATATTGGAAAATACATCTCCCCTCAACCATCCTTTATTAGAAGAAGGGGTATGAATTTAAAAGATGTGTTTGAGAGGAAGGAAATGCAAGAGATGTGTAATATGAATGTTAAAAAGGGTACCTATAAATGCGGGATGTGCCGGCAGTGTGAGTACATATTACAACAACGGGAGATTTTGATCCCTTCTAGAAGAATTAAACTTACAGCTTCAAGACATTTTAATTGTGCTACAAAAGGAATTGTTTATATTGGTATATGCATAAGTTGTAATAGTTTTTATATTGGGATGTCAACACGTACGCTTAGGAAAAGAATATATGAGCACATATATGAAATTGATAAGCATAAAGAATCTAATGCTTTTTATAAACACTCTTTACATTGTAAGAACATGAATATTAAATTTGCAGTTATTGAACAAATTAGCATTGATCCTGGGGGGTAGCTGGGAATCAAGAATTGAGTTCCGTGAACTCTTCTGGCAGCTTAAAACTGATGCCAGCAAACCCCCAGGTTTAAACGATAGCATTAGTATTAATAGTGTTTTGAAATTGAGGCAGGCTAAATTATAATAAATTATAATACATTGTTTAATATAGAGTTTCCCTTAATATTGTCTTATTATTTTTTAGCATGCACCAGTATGCATATTTATTGTATTATAAATTGAATAATATTTTATTATGTTTTATAATTTTAATGTTACACTATGGGTGCAATGAAACTGATCATTGTCTTTTAAGTTATTAGTCGAACAAGTTTCCTCTTTTTACTGGTTTATTTATTATATATTTTCCATTCATTGCAACATTATCTATTTAATAAGTATTGAGTTTCTGACTTTATATACCTGGATTACTGTTGATTCAAGTTTATGATTACAGATTTTGTCATTTAGATTCATTGGATAATTTTTACAGTTATGCAATTCAGGTTGTATTTGAATGAATTGATTTTTGAGTTCAGCGAATAGTTTTCTGGACATTATGTGAACATTTTAAATGTTTCTTTTTATAAATTCATACATATATTTTTAAGTATTACACTTGTAAATTGTGCAGAATTTTTAATGGAATATGATAGAGTGAATATTATGATTATTTAATTAATTAATTGAACAGGAAGTTATATATACACTGATTTACCTATGTTCGTTTGTTCTGATGAACCTTTGCATTGGGCAAAGAGAAAGTGCGCTCAACTTTTGAATTGTTGTTGTGGTTTCGGGCCGCATTGGCTGAACTAACTGTTGAACTGTGATATTACTTGTGGTGTTTTCGGGCCGCATTGGCTGAAGTTATTGGAAATAAAGCAGTTTTTAACATCGGCTGGTCCTGCGTTTCCTGTCATGTGTTTGGTGTTTTTGGTCCAGTAACGTTTCTTTTGGTTTATCATGACAAGCCTGCTGAGGTCATCCAATGTGAAGTACACCTTTGGGAGAGCTGTAGTTCAGTCATCCCCATGCCGTGTCCCATAACTGTGTACTGCTGTACTGATAAACTAGTTAGGTAGTAGTCCTAACCCCAGACTTGGCAACTGTGTGAATGTGTGTTTGTGTGCATGTCTCTCGGTCTCTGACTGTGTAGAGAGAAATGCTTTGTAGGCTACTCACACTCTGTACAGTTCATATACACAACTTTGGCTAGGCTGCTGATGTCACTCACCTAGAAATACACCTCTGGGGAAATCATAGCCCAGTAATTTCCATAGCGCATCTTGTAACTCCTGTAGTGTGATAAAGTAGTTAGGTAGGTGTAACACCAAACCTGGTAACTGTGTAAATGTGTGTGTGTGTGTGTGTGTGTGTGTGTGTGTGTGTGTGTGTGTGTGTGTGTGTGTGTGTGTGTGTGTGTGTGTGTGTGTGTGTGTGTCTGACTGAGTAGAGTGAATGCTTTTTAGCCCACTCACACCCCGTACAATACATATACTCAACTTTGGCAAGGCTGCTGATGTCACTCACCTAGAAATACACCTCTGGGGAAATCATAGCCCAGTAATCTCTGTAGCATGTCCTGTAACTGCATACTGCTGTAGTGTGATAAAGTAGTTAGGCAGGTGTTCTAACCCCAGAACTGGCAAGTGTGTGTGTGTGTGTGTGTGTGTGTGTGTGTGTGTGTGTGTGTGTGTGTGTGTGTGTGTGTGTGTGTGTGTGTGTGTGTGTGTGTGTGTGTGTGTGTGTGTGTGTGTGTGTGTGTGTGTGTGTGTGTGTGTGTGTGTGTGTCTGACTGAGTAGAGCAAATGCTTTTTAGCCCACTCACACCCCCGTACAATGCATATACTCAACTTTGGCAAGGCTGCTGATGTCACTCACCTAGAAATACACCTCTGGGGAAATCATAGCCCAGTAATCTCTGTAGTGCATCCTGTAACTGCGTGCTGCTATAGTGTGATTTAGAACTGTGGTAGGGTTCCATCTCCACCCATGGCAGTTCTGGATGTTTTGTGTGTGTTCCAATGTCTGTGTGTGGAGGAATGCATCATAGGCTACTCACTCACAGTACATTTCAAATGCCCTCAATTGGCAATCCTGCTGACATCATTCATTGTGAAATACAACTTTGTGGAACAAGGTCTGTAGTAATCCCTGTGGTGCAACCTATAACTGCTCCATAATGAAGTGTGAATAGGCCTTGGTCAGGGGTTCAGTACCCACACATGTCAGTTGTGGATGTTTTGTGTGTGTCTCACTGTCTGAGTATGGAGCAATGCATTTTTGGCTAGTCACTCGCAGTACAGTTGAAATGGCCTTCTTTGGTAATCCTGCTGATGTCATTCAATGTGAAATGCACCTTTGGGGAAGAAGTACTTCAGTAATGTCCATGGCGTGTACTATAACTGTATAGTGCTGTAGTGTAATAAACTAGTTAGGTATGGGTTCAACTCCCAGACATGACAGGTGTGTGTGTGTGTGTGTGTGTGTGTGTGTGTGTGTGTGTGTGTGTGTGTGTGTGTGTGTATGTGTTTGTGTGTGTGTGTGTGTGTGTGTGTGTGTGTGTGTGTGTGTGTGTGTGTGTGTGTGTGTGTGTGTGTGTGTGTGGGTTTGTAACTTGGATCCTGTGTAGAAGTGGTGGGGAGTGTGTGACACCTGTGGGCAATGTGGAGGGGATTTTGCTTTTTTCTTTTATGGTGGCCCTACTATATATCACAATGTCAATCATACAGGGATAACAGATATAAATTAGCCGAGAGACTGGGGTGGAAAGCCATACCCATACATGTGACATCAAGGCCAGCCACATGTTTGGCTGTGGGGGGATGCCTATTTGTACATTACGTATAGTGTGTGGGGCCTCTCAACCCCATTAACGGTGCATGTGGTAATATGTGTATTTGTTAATCTGCCATTGCTATCTACAGATGTATGGCCATATATAAATATATAGATGTATTTATCTGTTAATATATATATAACCATGTCCATATACACCTACATAGATATATATCTGTGTACACATATGTAATGTGCTTGTATATATGTAGACATATATGTGTAGACACATATATGTGTTGATTTAAGCACATGCATGTATATGTGCATATATATTGATATATATGCATATAGTTTTAGAAAGTAATATATATATATATATATATATATATATATATATATATATATATACATACATATCTAGATATGTTGCATCTGTTTAAATATTAATATAGGTGCACACACATACATCTAGATGTTGGTATACATTCTCTGTACTGTTGCATGACTGGACTGGATGATATGTTTCTGAAAGCATCAAATCTCTTTGTATCTGTCATGGCTTAGTGGGAAATCGCTTTGTCTATGGAGGGCAGGGTCCTTGGTTTGAGCCTTGCTAGAGCTGTTTATTTTGTTGCTGGGCAGAAAACGGCCCATTAGATGCACAGTAATTAATGCACTGTAAAGCAGTTGTAAGCAAGTTTGCATGGGTTTGTGCGGAGCTAAGCTATGCCTACACAGGTTAAGCAATTCAGCAGCTAACTTAGTGGGCACCAGGCCTGATGCGAGGCTATGATTACACATGACAGTTAAGTGAGTTGCCATTCCATTTTGTAGTTCATGTAATACACAACCCAGGATGTCATCTGGTCCCAAGGATGCTGTAGTCTTAGCTGTGGGTAGTGGGTTTTCTGCCTGTGTGGCCATGATTACTGGGCAATGGAACCCTTTTTGTATTGATATGGGCACTTTTGGGGGTGAGAGGGGGTGAATGTAGCATGAAATAAATTTTCCAGGATATTGGTACATTCTGTGGGAGCAGTCTATGTAATGCCATTCTGTTGCAGCTCAGAGCACTTCTGAGCATTGCCATTTAGAATTTGGACATAACTATAGAATGCTGTGTCGTTGTCTGTGGAATCTGTGTCAATTATAGTTACATAACCTGTTTTGGAGGATTCCATGAGGGATCTCAACGTCTTACTGGGGCTGGTAAGGGAGTTGTTTGCATCCTTGGATTACCCTTTTTTCTTCAACAGTGTCTACCATCTGTTGCATACTCTGTAGATGGCAGAAGACCACCAGACTGGCTTGATTATTTGGGAGATGAGTGTTGTGGTTCTATGTGGGATGTCAGGAATCATGCACAAGTGGCTGTGCTCATACAGTGCCTTAGTCCAGGATTCATCAGTTGAACTGTCAGCTCCTGTCTCCATGGGTGTCACAAACATTGTCACTTCTGCCTTGAGTAGCATGAAGTCAGCCTTGGAGAGGTCTTTTATGGACAACATTATATACATTCCTTTCACATGTTCAGTTTGATTAGCCTATGGTGGGATTACTTTGGTGGAACTGCAGTCCCATGTACTGTTGTGATGGCTTAGTGGTTAGTTACTCTGACTATAGTATACAGGGTCCTGGGTTCATGACCTGCAAAGGTAGGTTATTTTTGTTCTGGCCAGAACAGTAGTTAATGTATACAGACTAATTAGGGCAACTTAGGTCAGTTACACTCAATACAATTAAAATGCCCTACTCTGGCAATCCTACTGATGTCAATCACTGTGAAGTACACCTTTGGGGAAGGGGTACTCCAGCAGTCTCTGTGGTGCATGCTATAACAGCATAATGCTGTAGTGTGATATAGAACTCTGGTAGGGATTCTATTCTTACACATGGGAGTTGTGGATGCTTTTGTGTCTGTACCTATGCCTGTGTAGAGAGCAATGCATGTTTGGCTAGTCACACTCACTACAATTCATTCGCCCTACTTTGGCAGTCCTGCTGATGTCACTCACTGTGAAATAAACCTTTGGGAAATAATACTCCATTAATATCTGTGGTGCATTCTATATTGGCATAGTGCTGTAGTGTAATAACTAGTTAGGTAGGGGTTCTAATCTCAGATGTGACAGGTGTGTGTGTCGTAATGTGTTGATGTTTGTTTCCTGTGTGGATGTGGTTGTGAGTGTGGAACAACTGGACCCAATGATGAGTGTGTTTTTAAACTTTCTTATATGGTGCCCCTAGCATAATTCACAATATCCACCATGCAGGGATAACAGATGTGATATCAGTACATATTCAGTCACGGGTTCGATACCCTGGACTGGTAGGTGTGTGACACAAACATGATTACCTTTTACTCTCCCAACCCACCCTGACTTATCTTCGCCTCTGTCTGCCTCTCTCACTCCCTCTCTGGTGGATGTGGAGACTTACACCTGCTTTGCTTAGGCAGCGGCATGTGTATTGTCAGTGATGCTCATGATCAGCTGATGGGCCCTGCACAGACTACAGCCCTTCTCTAGCTGATTGCATGTGGAACAGCTGTGGTAACATTCCCATAGCTAATTGCATGGAAACACACTCCAATATCTAGGAACATCATGTTGGTGTTGGGCCTTTTCAGTCACTGTGAGCAGGAACTAGATCTGTTGTTTGGCAAACAGCATCACAGATGCAGTGGGGACTTACCTCTGACAACATACACTATGGAAACAGGCCAACACACAGGAGGGGGATGTGCCTGTCCTGACTACAGACTGTAAGTGCCGCTATACTGCAGTTGGGATAATATTGGTTTAACAGGGTGTGTGTGGATATGGCTCCCCTACATGTTTTAATACTTGTTATGTCAGTACTATGTTTATGAGGAATCCCCATCTGTAGGGTCATCTGCAGAATGGGCAATGTGTGGTGCCTTGTGTTCCTTGTGTTACCCACAGACCACCTATCTCTCAACTGCAGAAGGTAGTGTGAGGATTGCAGTCAGTAGATACTGACAGCCGGGAGAGGTACTGACGTCATATCCCCTCATAGGACATATGTTGCATCACACCCTGTTACGACAGGAAATGTATAAGGTCCTCACAGCAACATGTCAATATTGGCCCTGTGTTTGTGCCTCTAGCCACAACAGTGCCAACCTTTGTACATATGTCATGCAGTAGGGGGAGCATATGTTCTGTACACCATATTCATTGACAGCATAGCTGATAACAAGCCAGTGAGAAATCAGACTGCTACACATGTACAGTAGGGGTTATATTTGAGGACATAGCCTGGGCATTCTGTGGTTGTTTGTACAGTACTGAGGTATGTGTAAGTCTGGTAATTGTCGACAGTGTGTGTATAGTGCATATGTACCTTGGCCTGTGCAGAGACTGTGGTAGATGTCATTGTTCTTAGTCCTGTTCTAGTACATGCTGCTCCACTGTATGTCACCCTATCAGCTTACATGTTTGTAGGTGCGAATGCACACATGTCCCAAACCACAGACAACCATCGGACCACACTGTGTAGTGGCCCAGTATATGTAGGGTTGTTGTGTGAGTGGCTCATATAAGGATGGTGTACATCAGACAGTCCATATACTGTAATATTATGCTAGCGTACCATATGTGGCTGTGGCTGTGTTCAAATTGGCTGTGGTTATGCACTTTCACACAGGTGTCTGTTACTCTGTCATGTAACATGCCTGTAAAGCCTGCTATCTATGCAGGTACATGTGTACTCCCACATAGAAATGTAGCCCAGTGTTGAGTCAGTCTGCCTGTAGCCTGCACTGTGCTTTGTTACATGCCTAGCAGCTTACTGTACTTATCTAGTGAGATGTTATGTCTAGATACTTGCCAGATATACTGCTGCCTGGCCACCATAACAGTCATGTATGTCAGACAACGCAGTGAGATGCTGTTCAGATGTATGTTAGTAACTAGTGGATAGTATGTGGCCATGGCACCTCTGTACCAGCGGTTATTAAGTGTCAGGACAGACAGGGGTGTATGAATGCATAACCTATGGGAGCAAATGTATACCAGTATGTACGTGTTATACCCATCTACATGGCTGTTAACATCCACATTGACAGGCCTGGTCCACATGTCTTGCATGAAGGGGTTCTGTGTACACCCCTGGACTGACCTGAGTGTGTCAGACTGTCCACATATATTGGCCACATCGCAGCTGTAGTCCACAGGGGTATTACTGTGCTAGTAGTGGTACTGTACTATGATGACCTTAGGATGTCTGTAAGTAGCCAATGGCACACATGTTAACAGCAGACATGGCCTCCCACACACTATTTCTGTGAAGACAATCCCGATTACAGTAGCAATAGTCTACAAATATATCTGCACAACATACATGACATCCCCTTGCACTGAGAGGTTGGGACTATTGGGGCTGAGGTAGGGCTCCACTCCATGTGCAGGACATATGGTGAACATATATGTATATATAAGTATACATATATCCATATAGATATGTACACATATACATATTTTGCTTACTGTATGACAACAGTTTTACACATATGTACCTGTGTTCCAGCTCTGTCCTTCACCTATATACCGGGCTTTGCACATATGACATACTGTCAGGGGTTGTATGTAGTGGGCTGTGTGTATGTCATGCTGTTATTCTTGCCATAACTCCACTGCTGTTGTGTCCCCCACACATACTGCGGGGTTGGGGTCATATATGTGTGGGTTTCACCTACACAATATATGTGTGCCCTAATGCACTCCAGAGGCCAGTGTATGTAACAGTAGTATATGGCCCAGTATTAGTGAGTGTAGGGGGGGGGGTTGCACCATGACTAACCCAGACTGTTACAACATGTGTGGGTATCTGGGATAAGCTGCCTTAAGGTATCTGGATGTACTTTACCATACAATCCATCTTGGGTAAATGCAGGCCTACTGCCTCCTGCCATATGGGATGTTCTGTTTGTCAGTGTGATTGTGATGGTGTCAGGTATGCCTTGTTATGTGACAGATACATCCCATTGTGTCAGCTGGGGTCTGTACCCCCTAGGGATTGTGTACAGAGTGTAGATAGAGGCTGCTGACCAATACATCTGCATTACGTACTGTTGATTGTCTGGTATGCTGTGGCCCAGTCTGTCATTACTATTGTACTACTTGAAGGCCTCGGCCTAGACAGCAACATATGTCAACCTTTCCAGACTATTGTCTTAGTATAACTGTTTCACAGTTGCATTACACTGTTCATATGGATGTCAGTGTCTAAACAGCTATATGACATAGCATATACAACTGTCATAGTACACAAATAAAGCTTTCACATTCATTTATGCACACCTGTGTGTGGTGTTATACCATTTGATATCTCTGTGGGTATATGTTGCAGGCTGTGAATGTCATTCGTATGGGTGGCTCATACAGTTTCCAGTTGGTAAGGTGGTGACTGTAGGAATACTGGCTGCTCCATATTGTGTGCACGTACTACATATGTATATTACTGTATGAATCTTGTGTGTGTATGTGTAATGATTTATATATCTATATATATATATATATATATATATATATATATATATATATATATATATATATATATATATATCTGCATATATATATGTCTGTGTATATGTATCCTAGGGATGGTCATGTCATGTCTGGTCCTGGTTATGGGATCTGCAACACTTGATACTGTATTACAGGGGGGTCATGCTTGGCTGGGGGGTATACCTATTCATACCAGATGTATATTGTGTGGGGCATCTCAACCCCATTACCGTTGCATGAGGACATATATCTTTTGTTATTTCCCCATTGTTATCTACAGATGTATGTCCATATATACCTACATATGTATATATATATATATATATATATATATATATATATATATATATATATATATATATATTTATACATATCTGCTGACAGCATATGAATATGTTGTACCTGATTATACATTAATATATTTACTCACACACATGCATCTACATGTTAGAATACATTCTTTGTACTGTTGAATGACTGGGCTGGATGACATGTTTGTGAATACATCAATGATATGTGTATCTGGGATGGCTTAGTGGTAAATCACTTTGGCTATGGTCTGCAGGGTCCTGGGTTTGATACTAGCAGAGGCTGCTTATTTTATTGCTGGGCAGAACATGGGCCATTGGATACACAGTGATTAAGGCACTTTAAAGCAGTTGTGAGCAGGTTTGTGTGGGTTTGCGCGGGAGTAAGCACTTTTAAGTGGCAGTAAGCGGGTTTCAGCCTGTTTGCATGGGTGTAAGTGCTGCCTACACAGGTTAAGTAATTTAGCAGCTAACTGAGTGTCAGAAACTTTAACTGGAAGATGTTAGTTAGTCCGATCACACCTTCATTTTTACATATTGGTTCAGAGCTGATCCGCGGCTCTGACTCAGCTGATTTACAAGCTGGAAGACTTCTGGTTGGCTCGTGGCTAAGCAGGTATCCCATGGTGCACCAGTACAATCCTCAGATCTTGTTTGCCGTGTTGACGAGTTCGGTTGTGCTTCTCTTGACTCTGGCTAAGTTTTTTTTCAAAATTCTTTATATTCAATGCTTTATTGTATATTTAGTGTTGCTAATAGATTAGGCAGTTGTATTGCTTGCCCTTTGTGAGTGCAATGTAGTTTACTAGTTGTTATTGGATATCCGGTGTGCCAGTTAGTTTAGGTGCCGTTGCGCATTTTTTGATATTAGGCAGAGTTTTTGGCGGTTTTCCACTTTTAGTCAATAGGGGCTCCTGTTGTCTTGTCTGTTGTTATTCTGACCTTTTTTTAGTCACCTTTGGCAGTTAGTTCTGCTATTTTGTAAGGCGGGGATCCACTTGTGAATTTGCTAGGATTGCAAGTATACTTCCTGTTTTTCTTTAGGAATATAGAAATTTATTGTGTATTTTATGGTTTCTCTTGTGTGCATAGGCTTTCCTTTCTGGTCTGTTTAAGTTAGAAGACCTAGTTTCACTACATCGGGCTAGGCCTGCTTAAGTTAGAGGACCTAGTCCTTGTGTAACTCCTTTAGCTAGCTTTCTCTACACCGGGCTAGGCCCGTTTAAGTTAGAGGACCTAGTCCTCATGTAACTCCTTCTTAGGACTAGGCCCATTTTAGTTAGAGGACCTAGTCCTCCTTCTTTTTCTCCTTTTCAATCTGTCTGGGTCATGTGTGTGTGTAATATGTCCAAGGAAAGTAAGCAGCATAAACCCTCTGGGTTCAAAAAGTGCATGAAATGCTCCCAAAAGATGTCCTTAATGGATGGCCACAGTAGCTGTATCTACTGCCTAGGGGCCATCCACTTACAGGAGTCGTGTTTGTTCTGCCATGCTTGCTCTCCTAGAGTGTTACAGGAGAGAAAGAACAAACTCATACTCAAGGGTCTCTTGAAACCATGCTTTGAGGAAGCACTATCCAGTTCTTCGGCTTCCTCTAAGTCTGGGAAATCAAAATCCTCAAAAAGGCCTTCTCTGGCACCAGCTGGTGTTTTGGAGCCACCTCCTAAACAGTGGAAACAATCCAAATCTGCCTCCTCGACTACTCAGCCTTCAGAGCCAAAGCTGAGCATCATGGTGGTGTCAGAGTCGGTTACATGTGTTTTGGAACCGATCTCTGAACCTATTGATACAGCAGTTGACACTGCTACTCGGAGCTGGGTTGTAAGCTCCTTACTGGTTTCCATAACAATTAAGTCTCCAGTGCCCTCCAGGTCAAGATCACCAACTATGTCTTCCATGTCTTCCAGAAGCCTTTCAGAAGAAGATGTGGAGAGGGTAGTGCTGAGACTCCTGAAGTCATCTGCCTTACCAAAATTATTGTTGGCTCCGACCCAGTCAGCTCCGGAGCCACTTGGCCCAGCTTTGCCCTTGTCTGCTATTCCTCCTCCGAGCCATACTGGCCTTTCGGAGCCGGAGTGCTTGGTGCCAACGGAGGAACTGCCAGCTCCAACTCACCTTGTTGCTGCCTTGGAGTCGGGTTCAGCTCCGACATGCTTGGTGCCGTCCATCGTGTCCAGGGGCCGAAGCTCTCCTGTCGGCACTGACAGGGAGGGTTGGAATCGATCTTTGGTTCTGCCCCTTCCTCTCGGTGCTTCAGCCAGGGTGAGCTCGGACCCTGTGTCTATCTCAGAGCCAACAGCTCTGGCTCCGGTGCCAACCCACGTCCTTTCGGAGTGGGGTTGGTCTTTGGAGGCAGAGAGGTTGGCATTTGAGATGATGAGGAGCATGCTGTCTGATTCTCCGGCCCCTACCACTGGCACCAGCACTCTTCCCCCAAGAGCATCCACTTCAGTCTCAGCCCCTACTCTCTCTGGAGACAGTAGAGACCTGCAGCCTCAGGAGCCATTGGCTGGTGGCCCCCACTCTTCCAAGGCTTCCCCAGAATATCCTTCTGAGGAGCCTCCCCGGAAGAGGTTATGTAAGAGGAAACATATTGACTCCCAGGATGAGTCTTTGACATCGGACACTGACCTCGAGGAGTCGGAAGGGTCCCCCAAGTCATCCTCTGATGATGTCTCCTTTGTGGACATTTTAGAGATCCTTAGGCAGAGGTGTGACTGGCCCACTGTTAACCCTTCTGATGAGGAGTCGGTGTACCTGAAGGCTTTTGGGTCTCAACCTTCTGCCTCTTCGGTGTCCTTACCTTTTGATGAACTGAAAGGTGAGGGATACTCCTGACACTGTAGAGCCAGTCCCCAGGAGACCAAATAAGTTCTTGTCTGCCCCTTCTGGTAAAGAGTTCTTGTCCAAGGGCATTCCCGTAGATGCCATGGTGGTACCGGCGGCCACGAAGAAAGAGTTAGCGGAGACCTCTTCATCTGTTCATCCGCCAAACAAGGAGTCTCGACAGATGGACAAATTTGGGAAGCGTATTTTTAGTTTGGCGGCCTTTACCCTTCGATTGCTGAACTATCTCATCCACTTCATGAGGTTGCAGCGGGATCTCCTCAAGGAGTTAGGAGATTCCATACAAGGTGAGTGTACTGAGGGAGTTCCTGACAAGATTTCTACTCAGTTGTCCACCTTAAATTCTGTGGTTAACTCCACCATGTGACTTATCTCTTATGCTGCGGATGGAGCGAGTAGAGCAGTGGGTTCCGGAGTTGCCTTGTGGCACCACTCCTGGATGCACTAATGTAATTTTGCAGAACCATTCAAGTCTACTTTCACCAATGCCCTGTTTGATGGTTCCTCATTGTTTGGTTCCAAGGTGAAGGATACACTCACTCAGTGTGAGCAAGAAGGAAAGACGCTTTCTGTTGTGGGAGTGCATTTTACTGTCCCTTCCAGACCATACCCCAAGGGTCAAAGGGGCGGTAAAATGTGGTTCAAGAAGTCCCAGAGGGTCTTTTCTGACACACAGGGTGAATCCTCCTTCAGAGGCAGAGGAGGAGAAAATGGCAGCTGTCGCCCTAGAGGCAGGGGCAGTCCGCAATACCAACAAGGCCGTGATTCCTTTCGAGGATGGCCTTATCAGCTCTCCTGATGTGGAGCCCGACTGCGCTTCTCTGGGGCCAGTCGGGGGTCGCATTTCTTTGTACCAAGAAGCCTGGCTAGATATAACCCAAGACAAGTGGGTACAAAGAGTTGTTACCAGTGGCTATATCATACCCTTTTCCCTATCACCATTTTTTCCCAAAAGGATCCCAGATGTACCACCTAATCACAGGGATCAATAAGTTGCTTGTAAAAAGAGTCATCTAGCCCGTCCCAGCAGACCAGATGGGATCCAGAACTTACTCCAGGTTCTTTTTAGTTCTAAAACGAACCGGAGATTGGAGGCCAATATTGGACTTCAGCAGATTGAACAAATCAGTGAAGAAGGACAAGTTTCAGATGGTAACACTGCAGTCTATATTCCCATTGTTAGGGAAAGACTTTTGGATGTGCTTTCTGGATCTTCAGGATGCCTACTACCACATAAAATGGACAAGGCATCCAGAAGCCATCTATGCTTCTGTCTGGGAGCCAGTCACTATCAGTTTCGCGCTCTGCCCTTTGGTCTCACCACAGCCCCCAGGGTGTTCACCAAATGCATGGCAGTAGTGACAGCTCACCTGAGACATCAGGGATTCCAGGTGTTTCTGTATTTGGATGACTGGCTCCTGACCGCCCCCACCAGGTATCTACTCCTCCAAAACAGGGATGCCACGATTCAACTTTGTGCTCAGTTAGGGATCTCCGTATACTGGAAAAAATCTGCATTATTGCCCTCTCAATCTGTGGTTTTTATAGGCGCAGAGGTAGACACAGTGAACATGACAGCTCATCTCCCCGCCGAAAGGGCACATAACTTAATCTCCCAAGTTCAACATTTTCTCCCATTGTGAAAAGTCAAAGCAAAGTGGGTTCTTTAGCTTCTCGAGACTATGACTTCCACAATTCTATTGGTACCATTAGCCAGGTTGCACATGAGAATTCTCCACTGGCTTCTGTTTTCCCAGTGGTCCTTCCAGTCTCTCCCACTGTGTCATCCTATCCTGCTGATGGAATCATGCAAGAAGGACCTTTTTTGGTGAATAGCTCCCAATCAACTGATCACGGGTGCCCCCTTTGTTCTGGGCTAACCCGTTGCCACTGTGACCATGGATGCCTCCCCTGGGGGATTGGGGTCTCGGCAGGACTGTCCAAGGCACATGGCAAGAACATGAGGCTCATCTGTATATCAATGTTCTGGAGATGAGGGCGGTGCTTCTGGCGTTGCAAGCACTTCACGACCGTCTTCCTGTAGGGACAATTGCGATACAATCAGACAACATGTCGATGGTTTGGTATATCAACAAACAGGGCGGTACCAGATCTTAACCACTCTGTCGAGAGGCCATATGAGTTTGGGAATGGGCAATTTATTCCCAGCACTTTCTGGTTGCAATGCACATTCCAGGGACAACCAACGTGTTAGCCGACAAGCTCAGCCGGCCAATCCTAATGCCTCACGAGAAACAGGAAACAGTGGATCAGATTTTCTGGAAATGGGGACAGCCTTGCTGTGACCCTTTTGCCAGCCCAGTCAATACCAAATGCAGCAGCTATTTTCCCTCATTCCCCCTCTTTGGGAGACTCCCAGAGATGCTCTGGCTCACGATTGGCCCATGGGACTTCTGTATGCCTTTTCTCCAATCCCTCTCATTTCCAAAGTGATTCAGAAAGCCAGTCAGCTGGGAAGCAAGTTGATCCTTATTGCTCCTTACTGGCCTCATCAGGTCTGGTTCCCCTTCCTCTTGCCTCTCCTCCTGGATGATCCTTGGAATCTGGACCCAGCTCCAGATCTATTGACTCACATGTCGGGTTCGCTACAACCCTCAATCCACACCCTGAAATTGACAGCGTGGCTGCTCCATTTCCATCCCTAGTCAGGCTTCATGATGTATCATCCTCAGTGTCACATATTCTTATCTCCTCCCATAAACCTTCAACTAGGAGGCTGTATGGCAGTAAATGAAAAGATTTTCTATTTGGGCACAGAGAGTGAATGTAGATCCATACACTGCTTCTACCCCTGTGATTCTGGATTTTCTTTCTGAGCTTTTTCAGCAAGGATCTGCCACTGCTACTATCAGAGTCCAATTGGCGTCAATTTCTCATTTTCACTTAGGTTTTCCAGATACCAATTTAATGTCTCATAAGCTATGCAAGACCTTTTTGAAAGGGGCCACACTATTGAGACCACCTCTGCAAGAACCAGTGGCTTCTTGGAATTTAAATTTTGTGTTGTCCAAATTGAAGTCTCCCCCCTTTGCACCCTCCAATCATCTTCTCTAAAATGTTTGTCTTGGAAGACCTTGTTTTTGGTAACTATCACATCAGCTAGACGGGTATCGGAGCTACAGGCCTTGTCTATTAAGCCACTGTATTTGATTTTCACAAAGACAGGGTGTCATTACGTACTAATCCCTCCTTTGTCCCCAAAGTTTGTTCTAATGCTACCTTAAACCAATCAATAGAACTCCCAGTTTTCTTCCCTAACCACTGTAATGCAGCTGAGTACCGTTTTCATCAGCTAGACGTTCATAGACAACTACGTTTTTCTCTACAGCGGACTAAGGATTTCAGGAAACCAGATCAATTATTCATTTCCTTTTCTGACTCTAGATTGGGCTTACCAGTTTCTAAAGTGACACTATTTAATTGGATTTCCAGTTGTATAGCCTTTATCTATAGCTCAGAGGGCAAACCTTTATCCTACAGGGTCAAGGCTCATTCTACCAGGTCGCTGTCTACCTCTGCAGCCTTTCAAGCCAGGGTACCACTTGATAATATTTGTGCAGTAGCTACATGGGCTACCCCTCACACTTTTATTATATATTACAAATTGGATTTGGCATCCAGGGGTAGAGCATCCTTTGGATCCATGGTGCTCAAGAGTATTTTCCAATGAACCACCCAAGAATAAAGCGCTAAGGATGCTGTCCCATATGTAAAAATGAAGGTGACATTAGACTACCTAACATTAAAAAGTAATGTACTCACCATAACGTTCCATGTTGGTAGTCCATCTCACCCTTCATTTTTACCAACCCGCCCTCTTGCCCCCATCCTGGAAGATCTGGAAGTAATAATTTGGTTGCCCTTGGTTTGAGACCCTTTAGTATTGGTTGTTTTTATGTTTGTTATTCTAGTGAGCAGCAAACAAGATTTGGGGATTGTACTGGTGCACCATGGGATACCTGCTTAGCCATGAGCCAACCAGAAGTCTTCCAGCTTGTAAATCGTCCGAGTCAGAGCTGAGGATCGGCTCCAAACCCATATGTAAAAATGAAGGGTGAGATGGACTACCAACATGGAACATTATAGTGAGTACAAAACTTCTTATTAGCAGTGTTTACCATCACTCAAACCCACTCACAACTGCTTAAAAAGTACCTTAATCACTCCGTATCCAATGGCCCTTGTTCTGCCCAGCAACAAAATAAAAGGCCACAGCAAGGCTTAAACCCAGGACCCTACACACCACAGCCAATGTGATTTACCACTAAATCATGGCAGACATACATAAATCAGATGTTATCACAAACATAGCATACAGCAAAAGAAGTCAACAGTACAGGGTATGTACTTATATATGTAAATGTAATAGATATATACCTCTCCCACTATTAGATCTATCTATCTATCTATCTATCTATATAAATATCTACATATGTGTGTGTGTGTGTGTGTGTGTGTGTGTGTGTGTGTGTATATATATATATATATATATATATATATATATATATATATATATATATATATACATATGCATACAGCTATACATATATACATCTAGATATATATGTCAATATATCTATATACAGCAATATATGTATGTGTGTGTATATATATATATATATATATATATATATATATATATATATATATATATATACACATATATATATATATGTGTGTGCGTGTGTGTATGACAGAAACAAAAATAATTGAAAGTATTGAAATGTAGTGGGACTTGATCTTATCAGAAGTGTGTCATATTAACATCTACAGTATTGAAATATGACCCTACTACATCTATCAATGTTGCATAGCAATTTATTTTTATTACCTATTTCATTTGACTAAGCCCAAGGTATGTTCCTCGGCCTCCACTGTACTAATTTCCCCTGTGCACCCTCCCAGCACTGGCCATATGTTCATCTCGTTGTTACACAACCACATTGTTACTCTCCCCATTACCCACCCCTGCCCCCCTTGCACAACTACCTCCACAAGGCAGTCTGATTACAACAGGTCCATCCAAACCTGACAAGCCTCGATCCATAATGTCATGGCCATTGCTCCTTGCAAACCCCAGCCCCCACGTGCACATTAACCATCCATCCTCCGAGTGCTAGGGCAGACTCTTCACACCTCTACACATTGGCCTCTCTCCAGTGCTAGGGACCCAACATGTATGTTGTCTTGACCCAAGCATATTCAGGCTTCCCTTGTATTTGTATTTGTATCCATTTGTATTTGTTTGTTTTCACAATTGGGAAAAACCTGTCTTGGTTTCATGAGTAGATGTAGTGAGTCAACAGTATTCAGCCCACTGGTAGTATCTGGCCACCAGTCTGAGAAGCAGTGATATGTTCCCACCCATACCCAGCCTCATTTCCCAATTCCACTTCACCGACGATCCAGCTTTGACCTTCCTAGCATGTCGCACACCCCCTCGACATGCACTCAGCTGTTGTTTTCTTGCTGTCTTCCAGGTATACGAGGTGCACACAACTGCAGTTGACAGGTGACTCATAACAGGTTAGGTTGCAGTTAAACTTGATGTACACATCCCCTGTATACACATGACACTACACATTTCTCCCTGTTTTACCTTTGTAATGATAATGAAGATGCACACAGCACCTTGCAGGACTACCTGTTTTACCTTTGTAATGATAATGAAGATAAACAGCACCTTGCAGACTACCTGTTTCACCTTTGTAATGATAATGAAGACGCACACAGCACCTTGCAGGACTACCTGTTTCACCTTTGTAATGATAATGAAGATGCACACAGCACCTTGCAGGACTACCTGTTTTACCTTTGTAATGATAATGAAGATGCACACAGCACCTTGCAGGACTACCTGTTTCACCTTTGTAATGATAATGAAGATGCACACAGCACCTTGCAGGACTACCTGTTTCACCTTTATAATGATAATGAAGATGCACACAGCACCTTGCAGGACTACAAGTCCAGCTTTATCATTGGACAGGAACTGTGTAGCTAATTTAAATAAACAGTTCAGAATAATGTATGCAAACAATGTTTAAATGGTTGCTTGTATTACTGAAACATGTCTTTCTGAATAAGTCTTGATATTAAATAAGACAAAAGCGCTAGATTATACATGAGTTGCTGCTGTTTTCCTATGAATCCCTTTTGAATGCTTTCCTGTCCCGAAGTTCGTTCTTAGTTATATACGGATATATATCTATAGATATAATAGAGCACATAACAAAGACATATATGACCACAGGCACCATTAATGGGGGTGAGTGGGCTCAAGCATCATACGCCTGACACGTATCGATATTCTACCCCCCCAGCCAAACAGGTCTGTCCTGGAATACAATACCAACTGCTACAAATCCTATGACCAGGACCTGACACTTCATGTCCACAACATATTAACAGTAAGCCATGACACCTGTATGATGTGAGGCTGGTATCGATAACATATACAGTACAGTCTGGCTGCTATAGTGAATGCACAATGTGGAAGCAATAAAATATTCCTAAGATACAGATACACAGACACAGGTATGCAGATACATATATATGTCTACATATATATATATATATATATATATATATATAATGTTGCAACTACACATATACACACAGAGGTATGTCTAGGAAGATACATTATTGGAGGGTGCATATTACACTGAACAGCCAGTATCCCTACAGTTGCAACCTCATCAGATGGACAGTGTATGAGTCACAGATGCCAAAGACAATTGTTGCCTGAAACATACACCCACGGAGGAGTCAAAGGATGTGACACAACACACAGTTTTGCATACGTTTTAAAGGTTTATTTGTGTACGAATACATTTGCTTATGCCATGTCATATAGCTGTTAGACGTTGAAATACATACAAAGAGATGAATGAAGCCCTCAGACAGATAATTTATTACAGTAATTAGAAAGCATAACATACATTGGTGTCAAGGCCAAGGCCTTCAAGTAGTACAACAGGAAAAACAGACTGGGTCACAGGATAACAATCAATCAACAGTAAGTAATGCAGATATACAGGCCAGCGACCTCTTACTACACTCTGTACTCAGTACCTAGATAGAAAAGACCGAGGTTGATGATGGGATGTGTCTGTTACATAACAATGCATAACTAAAATCATCACAATTGCACTGTCAAAGAGAGCAGGCTGTATGGCAGTAATCAGTAGGGCAGCAATGCTCACAAGGTGAAATGTATGGTAAGCCAGTTTACTACTAATATACCTCCCATATTGTAACACCATAGGTTAATTATGGTGCTCCCACCCCCATAGACTGACTTGCAGGAGCATATAGCAATATTACATACACTGACCACTACACTGCAGAGGGGCACACATGTGTTGTGCAGATGGCGACCACATATATATGATGCATATGTTCTGTACATCATTATTCATTGACATCATACCTGATAACAAGCCAGTCAGATAACAGACTGCTGGACATGCTGTGTATAGTACTGGCTTTCACTGAGGACATGACTTGGACAGTCTGTGGTTGTGTGTACAGTACTGTTGTCTGTGTGCATAAGGCAGGAGTCTGCAACCTTCAGTATCCCATGAGTCATGTCTGTCCCCCTCTCCCACCAAAGTAAAGTCATTGGGAACCACAACAGCTAATTGACCCCTAATATGAAGATAGCACTGCATATAAGGTTTCAAATATTGTTATACTATATATGATAGAACTAATTGTATCAGAGCAATACCTAACATCCATCCATGATTGTGTTCCTGTGTTGGCCCTGGTTGATCTCTGTGTGTGTTTGTGTGTGGATGGTGCATTACAGTGTTCATTAATCCTCAGAGGTACAGGGAGACACTACAGCAGGTTGTTAGAACCGCATGTGGCTCCAGAGCCGCAGGTTGCAGACCCCTAAGTTTGGAATTTGAAGACAATCTGTGTATTGTGCATACGTACCTTGGGCAGTGCACAGACTGTTGTAGATGCAATTGTTCTTTGTCCTGTACTATGTGATGTTACTTGCTGCCCCAGTGTATGGTATCCTATTTGCTCACATGTCTGTAGGGCCAGGCACATGTGTCCCATACCACAGACAGCCAATTGACATCACTGTGCCATGACCAGTGTATGTACGGTTACTGTGTGAGTAGTACATATGAGGATGGTGTTTATCAGATGGTCATTATACTGTCACATTAAGCTTGTGTAATCACATACCCTGTTGTGGAATATGACTGCAGAACATCCTACTGCTGACACATGTACATTTACACCACAACTGGATAACATTATAGAGACCGCAATCAAGCAGTGTACCTAACAGCTGTAATGCATCATCGCCTGATGACTACACTACCTGAAAAATGTGCCTCACACCCTACCCCTTACAACATGTTACACTGCAGTACTGTGCTACACTGTTGTACAGTCACTGTGTGCATCAGAACCATATCAGCCTGTCCCTGCATTGATGGTATGGATGACAGAGATGGGGCACAGGTATCATCATATGCACAGGGTGTGTTGTTGGTTTGCCAGAGGCCAAGGGTGGCCCATACATTTGACACCATGTGTGTGGGTGAGAGGTGTACTCCAGGGAGCTGGCCGAGGTGATATGGTGTGTGTAGGTATGAGGTTGCCCTAGGTGTGTTTTTGAGAGGGTGTGGGTATGCATGCATACAGTTCTGCCATGTGTCTGCCCTACACAGGTGTTTATGGACAGCTGCAGACCATACCTGGCAGGGTGTGCAGGTCAATGCCTCTGGCCATGGACACGTGGACTGCACCTGCCAGGTGTTCCACGGGCACGTCCAGCTACAGCCCTTGATGTCCTACTCTCACCTGCGGATGACATTTGTCTGCTGGTACCAGGCCCCTCCTGGGACTGGCCAGCACCACATGCATGTGGCCTGCTGTGGTGTGGTGTGGACAGCACACCCCTCACACTGCCGGCGGTGCTACTACCACTAAGGGAGCACCTTGGTGTCCTGTCATGTCCACATTGACTACCAGCTGTTGATGTTGCTGCCCTATGTCCATGCAGATGTCACACCACTCCCACCACACATTCTAGCATGGACAGACTACAGTCAATGAGGGCCATCATCTCACCAGACCATCTATCCATGAACTCAGTTACTCCACGGATTGCACTAGCAAGTTCATGGGTGTTGTCATTTGATGATGTGAGAGCAGCCCTCTGCAGCCTGAGGGCCTATCTGTGGTAACATTCTGTACATGCCTGTGCCACCATGACAGCCTGAAACATGCATCTGGTGGTAGCACCTATGTTGCCTCTGCCAGGGGCATGATGTCCAATTGTCCTACCACGAGCACCCTGGGACATCTGCCTACGTGGTGCCTTGCTGGACAACCAGCTATGCCTGCTGTGACCGGACACAGTAGGCATGGTCACCATACTTACCTGTGCACTTGCACTAAACGCCAGCTGTCCCTCCACTATGGCCACTGGGGATGGGGTGCATTTAGGCACTGAAACTGTGTGCAGGTGTGTGGTGGTTAAAACGGGGATGTCAAATGTATGCGCAGTGTTGTCCCCTGACAATCTAACCTGTGCCTCACCATTAGTATCATCATCATCATCATCATCGGTGTCTGTATGGACACCTACATCAGATCGGCTGCAGGAGAGAACGTGACCCACCTCGCCACCTGTGGGGAGAACAATAAACGCACTTTAAAACCTGTACATCATTTCCTAACAGTACACACACAAACACACACAAACACACACACACACACACACACACACACACACACACACACACACACACACACACACACACACACACACACACACACACACACACACACACACACACACACACACACACACACACACACACTTGCGTTATACCTACCTGTCAATGGCTGTACAGTCAGTCCCACTTGTATGTCCATGTGTTACCCCACCCTGCATCACACTTGCTAACATACACACATTGATACCACTCATTAACATCACAGTCTTACAAATGGCCACACAAGCAGACACAACACAAGCCCTGTTGCTACTTTACCTACCTGACTTGTGTGTGGTGGATTTATATGGCCTCACTGCTGTAATTCAGTATGCACCCTCTGTATGGCCGGAAATGATGTGCATGGCCCTATATATGTGGGGTACTATGTTGCATCCATAATATCTCCCACTGGTCTGTCATGAGTATGTAAAGCTCAGTACATGCCAGATATGCTGCTCCACCAGCCCATCATGTGACAACTGTAATATTTGGATACACTCCCTGGTGTTGACTAGTACTTCCACAATGCATCTGTAGAGCTGCATACATGGGTTGTAGGTGACCTCTCTGCTGACTGCAATATTAAGTGTGTACCTGGAGTCGACCTTCCCTCTGGATGCCTGTTCAGTGCTACAGACCATATTATACAATTTGCTGTCCTGGGAATACACACGAGAGGTATTCCTGGTGTGTAATGTGGCAGTCCATATCCATGTTCTGCACGGTCATAAAGAGAGGTACAACCATCTGAACACACCACAATCACACATGCATATGTGGCCACACTCACAAACACACACATGCACACATGCATCCTACATGCATCTACCTCCCTCACATTCAACAGAGTGACCCTGCATGCAATCTAAATAACCACCAAGAGGAACGCACACACACACACAGGTGAGGTTGTACATTGATCGTACACACAGTCACCCTATTACCCATCTGCCAACATGCAGAACATATGGTGCAGTTCAGCTATAGTCAATCCATGCTAGCAACAGTATTCATGTGTGTGATGCCTGTGCTGTGTCACTAGGTGATGCCCCTTCCCCTGGATACCACTGCACCCATGTACACAGTATTGCTGTGCACCTGTTCTGCACCCTGCCATGTACTGTTTGCCACAACTCACAGGTATACAACCCATTGTGGAATGCATAGTACTGTGTCAGTTATGTCAGCTTTACTTCTCACTTCCCTCTGAATGCCTGTTCAGTGCTACAGACCATATTATACAATTTGCTGTCCTGTGAATACACACGAGGTATGTGTTGCTGAAAAACATAGGGGCTCTATGTTTTTCAGCAACACATACCTGGGATGATATGTGGGCAGTTATCATTGGTGAATGCCTGATTCCTGATGTACAGCTGTCAACATAAACAAACCATGTATGACCACTGCAATAGTCTTATACTGAGAACCATCAGTGCATACCGTGGCTATGGGGGGTGGTGTTGTTGTTTGCCTTTTGGCTTTTCCCGGTTAGGGGTCGCCACAGCGGAACTCTGGTCTGCTAATGATTGGCAGTAGATTTTCACGAACACCGAGGTGCTAGCTTGATGTCCAACCTTCAGTGAAGGCATGCCCATTTATGCATGTCTTTTGAATGCCACCCAACCATGGGGAGGACATGCAGACTCCACACAGAAGGCACTCCCCGCACTTCAGCCGAGAATCGAACGGGAGGACCTCTTGCTGTGAGGCAACAATACTACCGCTGCACCACAATGGCATCCAGCTATGGGGGGTGTACACACCTTTATTTATTACGCACACACAACCATGATCTGCCATGGGACCACATCACTTCATATCTTAGCAGTACATGAGCCTGGTATGTCACATATGTCCTGTACATTCACATACAGTGTCTGCAGATGGTGTTAGGTGTGCAGCTGCTGATCACAATGCATACACAACATGTGGGCATATGTGTGCACACCCCTATCATGACTGTTTATCACACCTCTTGTGTGAACTACAGCAGTCATTGCTCCTGGTAGGGGTATACCAGCATGGGCCATGTGCATTTGCCAGTGTATGTTCAGTCTGCCCTACACACGTACCCCTATTCTGCGTGATTGCAGGGTCTACTCATGTACACATCCCATGGTGTTCACACACTGCCACCACTATTGCTGTGTGTGTAGGGTTACGGCTGCCACAGGTCCTGACCCTGACTATGTACAGAGAGAGCCATTCCTACCATCCTTAGTTTTCCAGCTGCAGTGCACTGGTGTGTCATGCTGTGACCCCCCTTCTGCTCTTATGCAGATGCATGACAAGTAAGCCCTACACATGTCACTTTGCAGTGTCCCATACACTGACCACCACATGTTGCTGCCTAGACCCAAATGATAATGTGGACTACTGTAATGCCTTATGCCATAGTGCATAGTTGCATTGTCCTACAGGTATATACACTGCTGTTGCACTGTATATGGGATGTTGTTCAGAACATGTCAGTACAGTAGGCCATGTCTACCACCAATAAGTCACTCCCTGTGTACACATTCCACAATGACAGGATGTTAGCATGCAGCTGTCTGACATACCCTTCCAATACCCCCATCATGCTCTCCCCTGTGAGACTGTGCATTTTACAGCAACAATACATGCACATGTACAGCATACATTCAGGGTAGGTGTGTTAGATGTGTGCATGGCATATACCATCACCATTACATACTTGTTGTGTTGGCAAGCATCTACATAAAACATACTCACCAGCTACAGGCTTCTGCCTTGTTGTTATCCCAGATGGACCTACATAAGAGGGTGAGAGAAGAAACGTAAGCGGCCACACCTGTGGCAGTGCTACAGGCTGGGTGCAGTATTACCGTACATCAATGGTACATTCCCACAATACTACCAAATCTGGACATCTGCTTATCACTACACTGCAGCAACACAATATAGCTATGACATGTCAGATATGCATGATCTACCTGTACCAATGTGGATGTTTACACAACAGGGATCTACTGATGTGCTCTGTGTCCTTACCTGCACGCTCCTCAGCCATTGTGTGGGTGACACTCACCTCCATGATGTACAGCAGTTGTTGTAGAATGTTGGGACAGGCAGGTGCCACGAGGGTGGCCAGAAGCTCCTCCACATGTGTCAGGGGATGGATGGCATGGCCCCCCATGGCAAGGTGATCCCCCTGGACTTCAGCAGCACGGCGCCGGACATGGCGAAGCAGGTCACTGCAGTGATGCCGGACCTGCTCATATGTGCGATTGTGATGTCTGACATTATTGACCCTGTGGAGTATGTCATTCCACAGGGCAGACCGCTCCTGCAGCTCATGCGAATGCCTGCCAAACAGCACAGCATAGTGCTGGATGATGTATGTGAACAATATCTCATTTTCTTCATTTGAGAATGCGGGCAAACGTACATGTGCCATAGGGTCTGTAAGACATAAAGATGTAAACAGGTCTGAGCAACTCATGCAGCAAGGTTACCACAGTTCTTAATACACATCTCTGTCACCCCCCCCTACCATATCAGCTTCAACAGTCTGTACACACAACTCATTATTTATGGCTACAGCTTAACTAGCAGTTGGACAGATATTGTATTGTACCACACCTTCTGCTATGTGATTGTAGCCATGTCCCCTATCTGGACACTATCATTGCTGGCCTATTACACACTATTCACCTGCATGCCATTGTCAGGGCTACTATGGTTACATGTATGCCAGTGGTATGGCTGATCTGTGATTGCTGCACATCTGTCAGTCTGTGTTATTGAGGATATCTGTGCATGGTGTTTGACATGTATCAGGACTGTGTAGACTATTACTACCACCATATGTTCTATAACAGTGACACAATAACATGTATATGTTCTATTGGCCAGCAGATCCATCTCTCCACAACCATGTGCCCATGATACCTGGCCACATCACATGTGTGTCCCAACATGGGGCCTCCTCATGTACTGTTACAGCAATACCAGCAAGTGGAACCTCCCAGGGCATGTTGTCCCCCCCTCAGGGCACACAGACATGTTCCTGTCCCCTGGGCTCAGGTCTAGGGTCTGTGCCATACCGGCCTCCACAGACACATGAAGGATGTACTACATCAGTCTGAAGGACACAGTACACATTCAAAGGGCCAACATGCTCATCCTGCTCAGCCTGCAGACCAGGCACCTTAAGGACATGAACTGTTGTTGTAAGTAGCATTGGGTGGGAAGCTTGTTTCCATTGTGGCTATTTTGGGGCCGATGGGGCATTCACATCACAGAACACACACACCATCCACGGTGATTAGCCACCACATGTGTCACATACCACCCCTGTAGACTGTCCTCTATATCTACCACTCCTGTCCACCTCCACATGTGTAGCTGCCATACTTCCCCATATTCCCATTGCATACTTCACAGATGGGGGCTATGTGGTGCCAACAAGGGAATAACATGTGATATACCCCTCCATGGTACACACACTGCCAGCTGTAGATATCTGTGTGCATTGCTATGTGTACTGCTGCCTCACACATAGCATGCATCACTGTGGTAGTAATATAGGGGACATGTCTGTGCAGACATATATGTTTGCGTGTGTGTTTGTATTTATGTAGACATGTGCATATATGTATATATCTATATATGTGTAAATGTATGTGATGTATATATGTGCACATATATATGTATACACATGGGTATATATATATATATATATATATATATATATATATATATATATATATATATATATATATATATATATATATATATATATATATATATATATATATATATATATATATTTCTGGACAGACATGCTGATATAAATATATATCTGTATATATTACATATGTGACATTCAGACATCAGCTCCACAATCTCACCACACCTTCCTGCACAGCTGCAGTGTTCTGCCTTGCTACAACACAGACAGGTGCCACATATGCAATTTGCCTGACATTAGAGGGGTATATGTAGACGCCTATTGCAGGTAACCGTGTTACACACCTATGGCAGCCACGGCATGCTACAATACAGATTCACCTGAGTATCCTGCAACGGATGGCCTGTGTTTGCCATTGGCCATCATAATATGACTGTTTGTAAGCTTCTGAGTGACCAGGCCTCTCTGTGTTGGACGGACGCCTTCTAGCTTACATTTGTTTCATAGAACTAGCCAGTTTTTCAGTTGCAACAATCAAGTCTGTTTCCTTGAGCTCAGCAGTTATTCACAACTCGATTTAAGCACTAATTAATCTACCAATTACTACAGCACTCAACTTTCCTCACTTGTCTTGATGAACACAGTTTTTAGTACTTAATAAATAGGCACATATCCAGGCATATGCAAGGGTCAAGTCCCAGTGTTTTCTCCTGTCTATCTGCTGAATCTGGCCATCTTGGGGCAATGCAGCTATTGCCTCATGTACACAGACAACCCTCTCCTCCTACCACCCAACAGTACAATGTGTGAGAGATGCAGTTATATAGCCAAACTGGAATCAAAGCTCTCTTCACCCAAGACTGGACTAGACAGTCAAGAGGAGAAGGTAAACACTTGCACCACACCACACTCACCACATAGTCCTTGCAAACCTACACCACCAAAACATACACATAGAAACACAAACACACACCTACATTCAAGTAGGCTCTCAGTAAACACCTGCCCAAGCAACATGGACCTCCAAAACAGAAACGCAAGCAACCTCCACCCCCCAACACAACCCAAATGACACATAGCCCACAAAGCCAGTGTGCCACTCAACCACAGCACATAAGGCATAACAACAAACCCAACACTCTAGTCATAGCTGACTCTATAGTCAGGCACACTGACATTCCACTCACCAGGCTACACAAGGAGAAAGTTACTGTCAGCTGCCTGTATGGTGCCAGGAACCAACACATAACGCATGCACTCAGAGCACTCCATAACAAGTACAAATATGACTCTGTCATTCTCCATGTGTGTGTGAATGACCTGAGATGTACCTCCCTGGACTACATGATAAGGGACATGGAGGAGCTGTCAATCTTGTATCCCAGGCAGGCATGACACTAGCCCTGTGTAGCATCTTGTCATCACCCAGAATGATACCATGGTACAATGACAAAATGATTATCGTCAACAATTGGCTAAGATTCTTGTGTCATTCTAAGGGGATCCAGTATCTGTCTGCCTGGAATAACATGATGGACAAACCACAATGCTTTGCCAGAGATGGCCTGCACCTGTCACCCCAGGGATTTCCGGTACTGGCTAAGGCTGTCGACACTTCTATAGTGCCTTTCTTAGGCAAGGTTCAAATGACAAATTCACCACCGTAACAGGTACAAGCAAGCAAAATCTGAGGTTATTGCTACTCAATGCTAGTAGTCTACATCTTAAAATGCACTCACTCGAGGCACTCCTTAGAATGGAGAACACTGACATCTGTGCAGTGACAGAGACCTGGTTCAAGGATCCAGAGAGTACCCCTGCATTACCAGGTTCTAATTCATACCACACATTTCAGCCACCTAACCTGGACCAAAACACTTAAGGCGGAGGTTTGTCCATATTCATTGAGGATATCCACACCTCCAGGCTAGTTGCTCAGCATAATGCATCTGAGATTATCCAAGTGCAACTAACTCTGGGCAAGGCCGCAATCCAAATTGTAGCCTGCTACAGATCACCCGCCATGCCCCAGGATTTCCACTCCTCATTTCTTGATACAGTGGAAAATATTAGGGTACAACCTAACACCCTAATAATGGGTGATTTCAAGTACCCCACCATAAACTGTGAAAGGTAGTCATGTACCAACTCTTGTGCTCAACGTTTTCTGGAATTCATCAATTCCAATGCCTTGGATCAACTTAGTCACACCCACACCAGGGGCAGCTATATCCTAGACCTGGTCATTACTAACATGCTAAACTGGTGTTCTACACCACAGGTTAATTCTTCGTTGGTCAGATCTGAACACAAGCCCCCAACCCCCATTAGAGAATCCACCATTAATACTTTCTCCAAAGCCAGCTTCATACTTCTTAAGACAAATGTGGGAAACTTCACGACACTCATGCTGACAGAGAATAGAGGTATGACTGCTGAATCCTACACAAATGCACGTTATAAGCACTTACACGAGTGCATGGATCATGCAATCCCTAACAGAACAAAGATGCTACTCTCCAATTAAATGGAAGCCAATCTGGTGGTCCCCTGCCATAAACTCTACAACAGAAGAAATACATTGTTGCAATACAGAGTAAAACCCCATGATTGGAGGAAGTCCCTGGTCAGCCTCAGTAAGAAGCTTGGATCCTTCATAGGGTCCTCCAAAGCTAGCTACATAAACAAAATCACCACTGACTCTGACGACAACCACAAAGCATTCTATAGCTATGTCAAGACTCTCAATGTCAACACTCACATCTGCTCTGTCTTATAGCATACTTGCACTAAATCTACAGAACCCACTGATGTTGCTAACATCCTGGCAGATAGGTTCAGTGCTGACTTTACCCCCTTCTCATACACTAAGGGGCCCATCTCTATACTGGAGGAATGCAAAATTCCTGTACTCATGGCTGCACAGGGAAGCACACTCTCCAAAGGCAGGAACACAATATCCATGGCACCTGACAACATTCCAGGCTGCATTCTACTTGAACTACAAAATGAACTGGCACACCACCTAAGTACCATGTTCAATCATAGGCTCATCTCAGGCTATCTGCCCACTGAATAGTGCAAAGCAACGGTTATCCCACTCCACAAAAGGGGAGCCACCACAGACCACAGGACCTACCACCCCATTAGCCTGACGAGCATGGTCTGCAAGGCTATGGAATGTATCGTCATGGAACTTATAAATAATGACATTGGTAATTTCCAAACTCTGGACCTCACTCAGTTTGGGTTGGTAAAAGGCAGATCATGTCTCCTACACCTGATAGGCTTCTTGGAAGCGGTCACCAAAGCCGTAGATGAGGGTAAGGTGGTTCACACAGCCTATCTCGATCTTGCCAAGCCATTCGACATGACCCCCCACTCTGGAATGTTATAGAAACCCACTAAACTAGGTATACATCCGTATGTGACAAGATGGGTTCCTAACTGGCTCACTGACAGAGCCCACACTGTAAAGGTAGCAGACTCCAAGCCTAACATCAGACCAGTGACAAGTGGAGTACTACAGGGTTCAGTCCTGGGTCCTCTCCTGTTTGGTATCTACTTCTTTGACGTACAGGCCAACACAGAAGGTCTTTGGCTAACAAAGTTCGCAGATGACTGCAGACTAGGAGCCATACTCAACACTCCAGACAATGTGGACATCCTACAAAAGGGCCTCGCTGGGACAGATGGCTGGTGTCAAAGCTGTGGGCTGAAGCTGAAGGCCAGCAAGTGCATTGTCATCCCTTTTGGTGAAAATTCTGTACCAATGAACTAACACATAGGCAGTAGTCAACTTAACACCAAAAGTGTGATAAGAGACCTTTGGACACAGGTGGACAGTTGTCTCTCCTTTGATAATGACATTGCCAGAGTAGTCAGGAAATCCTTCTACGTGGCACACCTCATCACAAAGGGTTTCTCATCCAGGGAAAATAGGTCATTGTTCCACTCTAGTCATCACTCATTAGACCCATTATAGAGTACAATGCCCCTATTGGTATGCACCTCACAAGACATGTACAACAGCTGGAAAGGCCACACAACTAGCTCACATAGAGGATTACCAACCTCAAACGGATGCCCTACACACATTGTGTCATTAAACTTCAGATTTACTTTGTCACATATCGCCTACTCAGAGGTGATTGCTGCCTAACATATACAGCTATGTCACACCCAGAGCTTTTGGACATGCTCCACTTAAAGCTATCCCAATCCCTCTGAGATGCACACTGTACAGACCTACACCTTGTCACCACAATAAACAACACATGCTGGAGAGATACATTTCAGTCTCAGATACTTCCCATACTGTGGAACTAACTACCTATCTATATCAAACAGAGCTCCTCAGTAGCACTCTTCAAGTCAAATCTGGATGATTGGCAGGGAGATAGGGATTTCACACCAGGGATCACTTCTGTGGCTCTGCTCGACAGTGGCACAGGAAATTAAAGTTCTTGGGTGGCAAACGCCAGGGTAACTTTTGGCTAGGCTTCTATAGGCCCTAGGGCCAATAGCCTAGTACCTACCTCCAAATCTATGCACCTATGATGGCATTACATCTACAACCAGCTATTGGCCATGTACTATACATACTTCCAATTACACAACACACACTATGATGGCTTACAACCTATCTGTCAGTGCTGACCTGCACAGTTAAGGGCTATGGCCCACTACCCACAGGGACAGACAATACTGTCCATCACAGTTGTTCAGTTGAACATCATCACAACAACACATGATGGCACATATAGCTATTTCAAAATGTATTTATTTATTTATTATTCATTTTACATTTGTTGACCGGGAAAGTCCGACTGGGTCTATGCCCATTTTCAACGGAGGCCCAGGGAGAAAAGCTCCATATATTCAGACATATGAGATTTACATAATATAAGAGTACAATCTAGCATATCAGATGAAAAAATAAACAGTATAATTAAAGTAAAGCCACAGTTCAACAGGAGAAATGACCTATATGTCAGAGTATAATATCACAAGGAAGGCTCCGTATATTCAGACAAGCAAAGTTTCACATAATATAAGAGTATAATCTAGCATTTCAGAGGGAAAAAAAAAACAAGACAGAGTATTTATAGCAAAGACACAATCTGACAGGTAATGACATATGTCAGAGTATAATAACAATATAAGGTGCAAGACATTTGCGTAGTAGTATTCATTTCTCACATAGAGAAAAGAGTAAACATCGTACTGCAATCATCTGCTAGTTAAAGGATATGAAATAGTAATGAAATACTGATAACCTGTTGACAGCTAATAGTAGAGCTGGCAGCTAATTAGTGGTACAGGAGAAAGGGGGTTTAGTTGGGGTATGGACAAGGACATAGCCAGTGAGATTTGAGGTGTGCTTTAAGCGCATTTTTGAAGAGACTTCTGGAAGGGAGGGTAGTTATGGCAGTGGGAAGTGAGTTCCAGATTTTGTATATGGAGTAGGAGAATAGCATTTCCCCTGCAGAGTTGTTGGGTTTGGTGACTTGGAGAAGATTTTTGTTGCAGGAGCGAAGGGGTCTGGAGGACTGGTAGGGTTGGAGAAGTGTATGACGTGAGGGAATTTTAAGAGGGTGGTTTACAAGTTTATGAGCAAAGGTAAGTTGGGTTAGGTGTAGAAGTTGAGGGAGCTCAAGCCAGTCTAGGTTTCTAAGGGAGACACAGTGGTGACTGTGGTGGGAGTCTCCTGATGTAAATTTTGCAATTTTATTGTAGCAGGCTTCGAGTTTCTTTAGGTCTGATTGTCGAAGACTTGTGAGTATGGGTGATGCATAGAGTAGGGTTGAGATTAGTTGGGAAGTTGAGGTAGAGATTCTGGCTGGTTTGTCTAGGTATTGTTGGTTTCTATACAAGGCACCCAGTTTTTTGTGGACATTTTTTATTGTGAGTGATATGTGAGTGTTAAATTTGAGTTTGTTGTCAATCTGTACACGGAGTAGCTTATTGTGGGCTGTTGGTGAGATGGAAGTGTTGTCTTTGGCAAGTATGTTGAAATGGTGGATGTTCAGGGTAGATTTTGAGGGTTGAAAGATGAAGAGTTTGGTCTTATTTGGGTTGAGTAGGAGTTGAGCATTTAATAGCCAACTTTCAACAGAAGAGAAAGATGCTTGAGTGATCTGTTGTAGTTCTGTTAGAGTTGGAGCTGAGCAGATGAGAGTGGAGTCATCTGCATACTGTATGAGGGAGGCATGTTTGTTGGTGGTGTGCAGGTCATTGGTAAAAATGGAGAAAAGCAAGGGGCCAAGGATGGAGCCTTGGGGAACCCCGAGAGTAACAGGGAGGCGAGGGGATAGATCGTTGTGCCAGACAACTGATTGCTGGTGGCTGTGTAGATAGCTGTGGAACCAACTGATGGCGGGTATGGAAAAGGAGAGGTTGGAGAGTGCAGAGCGTAGAAGATCATGTGATACAATATCAAAAGCCTTTGATAGGTCAAGAAATACAGCAGAGGAGAAAAGGCCATTGTTTTTATGTTGGAGAATGATGTTAGTGAAGGAGAGCAGAGCAGTTGTGGTGCTATGGTGTGGTCTGAAACCATGCTGTGTGTAGGAGAGGAGATTATTGTCTAGGAGATAATTGGAGATCTGTGAGTTGATACATTTTTCGAGTATCTTGGAGAGAGGCGAGAGGATGACAATGGAGTGGTAGTTGGAGATGTCTGTTGAGGGGCCGCCTTTGTGTAGGGGTATGATGTGGGATATTTTCCATAAGGTTGGCACATAGGACTCAGATATGGAGCGGTTGATTAATATGGAGATGGGATAAGCTAAAACATCAGCTGCTATTTTTAGGTATTTTGCAAGCAGGTTGTCAGCTGTTAGTCTTGTGGGTTTAAGATTTGTCAGTAGTTTTTTATGTTGGAGGTGGGTACTGTGGAAAGGAAGAAGGGAGGGAGGAGTCGAATTGGTTTGGGTGTGGGGGGTGTTGATGTAGGGAAGTGTTTTTAGTTAGGGATAGAATGGTCTCTGTAAAATGTTTGTTGAAAGAGTCAGCTATGTTACAGGTGGAGAGAGGGGTGATTGGTGGAGGGGGGGTGTTTACCTTCCCTGGGCAGAGGATAGAGTTAATTGTGGACCAGAATTGCTTTGGGTTGTTTTGGGAGGACTTTAGGGATGTCTGATAGAAAAAGGCTTTGTCTGCTTTTACTTGCTTTTTTACTTTTTTACATAGTTCAAGGAATAGTTGCCTATCTCAGGGGTTTTTGGTTGTGTGCCATTGTTCCCATATTTTATCCCTGGATTTCATAAGGTCTTTAGTGTTTTTTTGTAGCCAGGGGGATTTTTTAGTTTGGATTTTGGTGCATCTTTGGGGGGCATGGGAGTTAAGGATGTTGAGGAAAGTGCTGTTAAAGTAGTGGACTTCTTCATCTAGGTTGATGTATTTTAGGGGTGACCAGTTTATTTTTTGTAGGGAGGTTGTGAAGGAGCTAGAGTTTAATTTAGCTTTGTAGCGAATGTGTCGGTGGACAATGGGTTTGCTGCTATTTATGTGATGTTTTAGTAGGAAGGTTGGGGAATGGTCACTTAGGGAGTCAGGTATGGAGCCTGCCAGGTAAGAGTGAGGATCTTTGTTGACTAGGGCCCAATCAAGAATGGTGTGATTATTGGGGTTTTTAGTTATCCTTGTTGGTGATTGTATAAGCTGTGAGAAGTCATGGAGATCTAGGTGGAGTGCTGTGGGTTTACTATTGCAGGATAGCCAGTTGATGTTAAAGTCACTGAGTATGATGGTTTGTTGGGGTATGGAGAGAATGGCCCAGTTTAATAGGTTTTCAAGGGGGGGTATATTTTGGCCTTGAGTAGCAGCCTATTAGGTTGATTGCTTTCTTGGGATTTAATTTTAGGGTAGCATAGATGATTTCTTCCTTGTCAAGCTGGGGAGCTGACTGGGTGAGAATTTGGATATTGAGGTGATGTTTATACATCAGTGCCACTCCTCCTCCTTTTCTGGATATTCTGTCCTTGCAGAGGATGTTATATCCAGGTGGGAGTATTTTTTCACTTTTGATGTGAGGTTTAAGCCAAGATTCGGTTAGGATATGGATGTCAGGGCAATACGGGTGTATGCATGCCTGGAGGTCTTGGATTTTGTTACAGATGCTTCTGATGTTAAGAGACATAATGAGGAGGTCTGTTGGCTTTTTATTAAGTGTGATTTGGGTGATAGGGGAGCTATTTGGAGGGGGATATGTGGAGAGGTTGGAGAAATTGGGGCCAGGGTTAGGGTGCATGTCTTCACTGAGAGTAAGTTTAGAGAGAATGCGGAGGATATGTTTTATATATGCAGTGAAATGCTTGTGGTATTTTAAGAATAATTTGCATTCAGATGAGGTGCGGGCTTGGTAATTAGGTAGGTGTGGTGGAAGGAAGCATTTTAGGGTTGGAGTAGTGAAACTGTGTGGTGAGAATTTGAGAGGGGTAGTTGACAGAGTGCAATGGAAGTGGTTGGGAGAATTGACTGAAATGTCTTTGTAAGATGTAGTAAATGCTAGAATAGTGCAGCAAAGGATTATAATTGTAGTAGTTTGTGACACAACTGTGTTGGGATTAGGATGTATGATAAGTAGGAAGGAGGAGTAGAGGGGGTGGAGATTATGGGAGGTATGAGTTGATTGGTTGTATATTAGTGGGAGTGGTCTTTTGCTCGATTAAATTTGAGTACAGCTGGGGTGGGAGGGATTTGGGGGTAGGGAGGGGAGTGAAGTGAGCAGAGCGAACGAAGCGGGCTAAAACCTTTGGCAAGGAATGCAGGGTAAGTGGTAAATATAGTCTAGTTGGTCTATACTTGATTTCTGTAGCAAAATTCAAACTTTTCCACTGGGAATGACTATAAAGGAAATTATTAGGCAGTGGGAGTAAAGGTGGGGTTGGCTAAAGAGGGTTTCAGGTAGGGACAGTGTTGGTCTGTTTGAGTGTGTGCTGCCCTACATCTAAGGAAAGTTGAATACATACACTGTTCTTTGCAGGGTAATGTTAATGGGAGTAAGTCAGCAGAAACCCAGGATTACCCAAGTCGAAATAAAGATTTAAAGTCCTGCAAGGAAAATGCAGGGGGGTGCAGGTCCTAGAGTGCAAGACTCATAATCGTATTGTACAAAGTGTCAGGAATACAAAGAAATTTAAATGTAAACCTACACAGGGTGCTTCTAAGACACCAGAAGATAAACGTTTAAACTATCCTGTTTAACTGAGAGGCAGCTTGCATATAGGTCCAGAGAACAGGAATCAGCACACTGTTGCAGTATAACTCTAAGCAGCTGGTAGGTAGTGCAAACAGGGTGCTTGTAAGACACCAGAAGATAAACTTTTAAAGTATCCTGTTAACTGAGAGGCAGCTTGCAGATAGGTCCAGAGAACAGGAATTAGCACACTGTTGCAGTATAGCTCTAAGTAGATGGTAGGTAGAGTAAACAGGGTGCTTGTAAGACACCAGAAGATACACTTTTAAAGTATCCTGTTTAACTGAGAAACAGCTTGCAGATAGGTCAAGAGAACAGGATTCAGCACACTTTTGCAGTAGTACTCTGAGTAGCTGGTAGGTAGAGTAAATTTAGAGACATACACACATCTAGGACACCACAGTAGTTAAATCCAGCAGGGAAGATTTTGGACCAGGTACTACATTCTATTACATGTATATGTACTTCATATACCTCTTGTTGGACAGATGTCTAGTTGAATAGCAGCTGGCTAACTGGCTGTGACTTAAGCTTTTAGTTTGCAGAGCTTTTTTTTGGTTCTGGTTCTCTCTCTCTCTCTTTCTCCTTCTCTCTCCAGTAAATGGATTAAGCTGCTTTGAATAGATTGCATCCTGGGTTTAGTAGGTGATGCACATGATCAGGTGATGGCCTCTGCACCAATCAGTGTCCTCCACTTGCTAACTGCATGCAGCTTGCTGTGTAATACTTCCAATTACCACTGTCATGGCAACCAGCTACTATAAATCCCTACATCGTATGGACGTGGTCCCTTTACCTTTCCCCATATGATGGACATCCTCCTGTGTGTGGGCATCAGTGTTACATACGGCAAGTAGCAATATCTCTTACAGGAGGGCCAGCATGCTCAGGCCAGCTACATATTTTTAGGTGTCTCCAGAACTACAGACAGAGTGTGAGTAGAGTTGTGTTATCCTTTGTATAGTACTGGTGTTACAGGGTGTGTGTGTACATATTAGTTTACCTTGGAATGCAGGCTGTCTGCATAGCTCTCAACTGTGAGCCTATCCTCTTGGCGGCCAGAGCTGTGCCTATCATGTTTTGTCTGTCCACTGCACAAGTCCTATGTCAGATATTTTACTGGCAGTTTGTGTGTTGAGTGCTATCAGTACAAGGCTACATCCATTGAACTTTCTAACGGAAATCCTCTGACTAAGGGTATGTTGCAGACTATCCTGTAATACCAACGACTTGCTGAGTGCATGGCAACAGTTGTCCAGATATGGGCCTGTGTTCCAGCCTCTGTCCTACACCTACATACCAAGCTTTGTGTATCAGGGGTGAGCTGACTTAAGGTATCTGGATGTACAGTACCATACACTTCACCTATATTTGCATTACGTACATTATGTGGGTTGATGCAGGCCTACTGCCTCCTGCCATACAGAGTGTTCTGTTTGTCAGTGGGCTTGTGATGGTGTTGGTTATGGCTTGTTATGTAACAGTTACATCCCATTTGGTTAACTGACAACTTTACCACCTACTGAATCTGTACAGAGTGTACATGGGCTGCTGAACTGTACACCTGCATTACTTACTGTTCATTGTTTGGTATCCTGGGGCCCAGTCTGTCTTTACTATTGTCACATCTGCAGGGCTTGGCATGAACAGCAACAGCTGTGGTCCTTTCCAGAATACTGTATTAGTATACCTGTTTCACATTTGCATTACCCTGTTTATATGGATGTCAGTATCTGAACAGCTATATGACATGTCATCTAGAACTGTTATAGTACAGAAATAAAGGTGTTCCATTTATACAAACCTGTGTGTGGTGTTTTTTCCTATAAACTCTCTGTGGGTATATGTTGCAGGCAACAATTGTCATTTATATAGGTGGCCCATACAGTGTCCAGGTGTTCAGTTGTTAACTGCAGGCATAGTGGCTGTTCCATATTGTGTGCACCTTCTACATATGTATCTTAATGTACATATCGCTGAGTGTGTATGTGTAGTCACATGTATAACTATATGTACAAATATATAAATATATATATATATATATATATATATATATATATATATATATATATACAAAACTATATTGTATCTGCATATATGTGTCTGTGTATATTTATCCTGGGGCTGTTGATAGCTTCCACATTTTACATTTCCTATGGGAACCAGACTGTACTGCATGATATGTTAGCATTACCAGCCTGACATTGTATATATATATATATATATATATATATATATATATATATATATATATATATATATATATATATATAGCTACATATATAGAGATATATAAAGATATGAGTGTAGATGTAGGCATTTGCATGTATATATATATATATATATATATATTTATATATATTTATGTAAATGTTTATATTCATATATATATTTATATATTTATATATATATATATATTTATATATATATATATATATATATATATATATATATATATATTCATATATATTTATATATATCTATATTTTATATATATATATATATATATATATATATATATATAAATATATATGTCTACATATATCGATATGTTGCATGTGTTTAGATACTACATTATTTACAAATACACATACATATACCTAATTAACTACATTTCCTATACTGTTGAATGACTGTGCTGGATGATATGTTTGTGATAACATCAGCTTTATATATGTGTGCCATGGCTTAGTGGTAAATCATATTGGCTGTGGTCTGCAGTGTCCTGGGTTTGAGCCTTGCTGAGGCCATTTATTTTGTTGCTGGGCAGAACAAGGGCCTTTGGATACACAGTGATTAAGGCACTTTTAAGCAGTTGTGAGCGGGTTTGAGTGGGTTTGCGTGACGGTAAGCACTGCTAACCTCCGGTAAAAGTTTCTTACACTCAGTTAGCTTCTACTTTGCTTAATCTGTGTAGGCAATGCTTACCCTCACGTAAAAGCACTTAAACATGCTTACTACTGCTTATTTGTGCTTATACCTGCTTACTAGTGCCTTATTCATTATGACACTGATAATTCACATGTGCATTTAATGCAGTACTCCAGTTCACATTTAAATGTTATTATGTAGGTTATACGGCAATAAGTTGTTAAAATATGTTCATATACAGATTTCACATGGAAAATGATATGTGATGCAGTGGGAGTTGAACTGGGAATGCCTGCTCGTTAGGCAGATGCTCTAGCCACTGCACTATTACTGTACTGCTTCATTTGCATATATATTCCTTATTATCCTCTTCAGCCTTTTCAGCTGCTTTAACCATAGCTAAACAATGGGCAAACCAGTGCACCTACGGTTAGCTGTACTTGGGGTTTAAAAAAAAAAAATAAAAGGGTTTCTGCAATTTATTTAAATGTACTGTTCATAGGTTCATAGGTTCATACTAGGCTATCTGTCCTAGGGCATTTATAAGCCTAGCCAGAGTGAGTTTGGCTTTCGCCACCCATTTTAAATTAATTTTGCTATGCCCTTTTTTGAGGTTAGTATACTGTACCTCTGTCTAACAGTGACACAGAAGTGATACCCGGGGTAAACCTATGATCTCCCATTCACTCATCAAGATTTCTCTTGAAGAGAGTCAATGAGGGACTCTGCCTAACCTGGACTGGGATTTTATTCCAGAGTGAAGGGAGCCTCTGGGTTATGAATCTGCCCCTCCAGCATGTCCTATTTATTTCAGTGCTGAGGTTCAAGTCTCTCGAGCGCGTAGCTCGATGGGATTTGGATTTTCTGAGGTGCAGCATGTCCATTAATTCCGGGTTGGACATGGCTTTATACGTCAGGCACAGATCGCCTCTGAGCAGGCGGTATGCCACTGAGTAGAGCTGGAGTTTCTTTAACCGGGCAGCATATGGCATCTGTTTGAGCCCTGTGATCCTCTTGGTGAGGTACTTTTGGGGTCTTTCCAGTTGCTGCAGGTGTCTGGTAAGGTACATCCCAAAAGGGGCATTGTACTCAATTATGGGCCTGATGAGGGATGAGTAAAGAGGCACGATGACCTCCCCGATCTAGATGTGAATCCCTTCATGATTAGGTGGGCTATATAAAATGTTTTTCTAACCACTTTGGCCACGTGGTTGTCAAATGAGAGATTGCTATCAACTTGGGTCCCCAGGTCCCTAATTATTTCTTCTGTACTTAATGGATTACCACCTATGTGGTAATTTGTGGGCACTTTGTTTTTGCCAAAGGGATGACTATACACTTTTGGCATTTAGCTTGAGGCCATGGCTCTGGCACCAGTTGTCTGTTTCTATGAGGCCCTTTTGGAGGATGCTTGTGTCGGCTGGAGAGTCGATTATGGTGCCCAGTTTGCAGTCATCTGCAAACTTGGTCAGCCACAGTCCTTCCATGTTGGCCTGTACCTCCGAGAAATATATACCGAACAAGAGAGGTCCCAGGACTGAGCCTTGTGGGATGCCACTTGTAACTGGTTTGGAGTCTGACATGGCTCCAGCAATTCTAACCATGTGGGTTCTGTCCTTGAGCCAGTTTGCAACCCATCTAGTGACATAGGGGTTTATATTTAAGCTGGTGAGCTTATCTATAATGCCCGAGTGGGGTATTGTATCGAAGGCTTTTGCGAGGTCCAGGTAGGCTGTGTGGACCACCTTCCCCTCGTCAATGGCCTTGGTGACTGTTTCAAAGAAATCAACCAGGTTTAAGAGGCAGGATCTGCCCTTAACAAAGCCGAACTGGGTAGGATGGATCCAGTGTCTGTAGGTCCCCAATATCTTTATTTATGAGGTCCATGATGATCCTTTCCATAGCTTTGCAGACCAAGCTAGTCAGGCTTATGGGGCAATAGTTTCCAGGATCCATTGAGGCACCACCTTTGTGGAGAGGGACCACTGTTGCTGTACGCCACTCTTTGGGTACATATCCTGTAGTAAGGCTGAGATTGAACAGTAGTTTTATGTTTGAGTTTAGCTCTTCTTAGAGTTCATGTAGGATGCAGCCCGGGACACCGTCTGGTCCCATTGATGCTGTGTTTTTTGCTTTGGAGAGGGCGGCTCTTACCTGAGCATCTGAGATGTCAGGGGGGCAGCACTCTGCTGGGATAGATATTTGCCCTTTCGGTGGGGAGGGGGGGAGAAGTTTGCACTGAACCTGTCAGCTAGGATGTTGGCAATGTCTGTGGGTGTATTTTTTGTCATTTTGGACTAATTCTGAGCATATCTGGGAATTCCCACCCAGGTTCCTAACATAACTAAAGAAAGCCTTGTGATTATCCTTAGTGTCCTGTGCAATTTTTCTCTCGAAGCTGGCCTTAGACGATTTTATGAGTGCCCGTAGTTTTTTGCTAATACTGATCAGAAATGCCTTCCCTTTTTGGGATTTTGCTCTATCATGTAGTAGCTTCCTCCTTCTGTTGTATAGTTTGTTTATGGCTGGGGTCCATCAGACAGGACGCCTGCCTTTGGAGGATTGGGTCTTGGTTTTATTTGGGATTGCATGATCCATGCATTCCTGAAGGTGTTCATAGAATGCGTTTATAAAGGATTCTGCAGTCTGGGCCGTATTTTCCACAGGCCTGGGGCTTTGAAGGATTCCACCTCGGTTTTGAGGAGTGTGAAATTTGCTTTAGAGAAGTTTTTCACTGTGGTTTTCTGGGCAGGGGTGGGATCGGGATGTGAATATCCAGTGAGATTAGTTTATGGTCTGATCTTACCAGTGAGGGATACACTTCTGGTCTGGAGCATAGAGTCCCCATGTTGGTGATGATCAGGTCCAGTATGTTTTCCCCTCTTGTGGGAGTGGTAACAAGTTGTTCCATAGCATTTGAGTTTATAAATTCTAGGAACCTTTGGGCTAGGGTGTTGGAGCTAGAGTAATGCTCACAGTCTATGTTTGGGTAGTTGAAGTCGCCCAATATAATGGTGTTTGGAGAGACCTTCATATTTTCCAGTGTTCTCAGGAAGGCCGAGTGGGGTTCCTGGGTTTGGGAGGGTGGTCTGTAGCAGGCTATAAACTGGAAGGCAGTTTTACCCACTGTTAGTTGCACATGGATAGTCTCTGATGCTTCGTGCTGTGCCACCAACCTGGAGGTGTGGGTATCTTTGACGAATATTGATACTCCCCCTCCTTTTGTGGTTCGGTCCAAGTTTTGGGGCCGAAAAGCATGGTATGAGGTATAACCTGGTAGTGCTGGGGTGCTCCTGGGAGCCTTGAACCAGGTTTCTGTTACTGCACAGATATCGATATTCTTCATGCTAAGGAGAGTTTCGAGTGCATGCATCTTGAGGTTTAGACTTCTGGCGTTGAGTAGCATTACTCTTAGTTTCTTATCCCTTGTGATACCTATGGAGGTGGGTTTGTCATTTGAGCCTTGCCTAAAAAAGGCACTATGGGGGTAGCAAGAACCTTTTCCAATATCCGAAACCCAGGGGTGACAGGTGCAAGCCATCCCTAGCTAAGCATCGTGGCTTGTCGAGCATGTCATCCCAGGCTGACAGGCATTGGATCCCCTTTGAATGACACCAATACTTAAGCCAATTGTTGAAATTGATCATCTTGTCTTCATATTGTGGCATCATTCTTGGTGAGGGTAAGATGCTACTCAAGGTCAGGGTCATACCGGCCTGGGCTACATGCTCAGAGAGCTCCTCTATGTCTCTTTTCATGTAGTCCAGGGAGGTACGTCTTAGGTCATTCACACCAGCATGGACAATGACTGAGTCATATTTGTACTTGCCTTGGAGTGACCTGAGTGCTTGTGTTATGTGACGGGCAGCTCACCGTGACCTTCTCCTTGTTCAGCCTGGTGAGCGGAACGTCAGTGTGCCTGACGATAGAGTCACCTATTACAAGTGTATCAGGTGTGTTGTTTAGCCTTAAGGACTGTGACTGTTCAGCACACTGGCTTTGTGAGCTATGTGTTGCATGTGTTTTGTTTTGGGGTAGCGGTTGCTTGGGTGTCTGCTTTGGAGGTCTCTGCTGCTTAGGCAGATTTTTATTTAGAGCCTTCGAGTATGTTTTTGTGTGTTTATGTGTTTGGTTTGCTGTTGTGGTAGGTCTATGTGAGACTGGAATTGTAGTGAGTGTGGTTTACTTCTCCTCCTGACTGGTTACGCCAGTACTGAGTTGAGAGAGCTTAGCCTCCAGTTTGGCTATATGGTTGCATCTCTCACATGTGTTGGAATTTGTTGGGAGGAGGAGAGGGTTGTCTGTGTACATGAGGCAGTTGTAACATTGCCTCAAGATTCCCAGATTCACCAGCTGGACCGGAGAGTAGATTGACAACTGACCTTTGGACATGCTAGAATAGTATTGGGAATTCCTTTATAATTTAAAAAAGGGCCAATGGGGAACAAGGTACTCAAGGGGAGTTTGTGAGGGTGTAGTGCTTTTAATTTTTTAGTGATGACTTATATAATTGCTTTAGTGAGCAAGTGCCAGGTAACTTAAATGCAATGTGTTACAGGCAACTTAAATGCAAAAATGACAAACAGTAACTTTCTTTCAAGTGAAACAAGGAAATAAGTACAGTAAGCAATGCAGATATCACTAGGGATCCACAGAAGAGCTGAAAAGCCGCGTTTTAGGTGGAATTAGTGTTTCAGGGAAATAACAAGCAAACAAACAACAAGCATACAAACAAAACTAGATTCAGCAGGCCTGGATCTAGTCTATGCTACAGCAAACAAGGTGTACCAATTTCAGGCCACAAACCTTCCTAATGTAAAACAACTGGTCTGAAGCCCAAGTGCTTTTTCCAAAAGACTTAGAATGATAGCTACACTTTAATCAAGTTACTACCAAGCAGTAATAAATACAACTGAATACTTTAAATAATGCCTGGGTTAGTGCTGAAGTTATACAAACAAAGCTAGATTCAGCAGGCCTGGATCTAGTTTATGCTACAGCAAACAAGGTGTACCAATTTCAGTAAGAAGCAGTTCAAATATGCAGGCACTATAAGCCTTTAACCAGAAATTCTCAGCTCAGAAGGGCAGAGTCCAGCCTCTCCTCCCACAAGAGTGCAGAGCACGAACCCTCTTAGTGTAAAATAACTGGCCTGAAGCCCAAGTGCTTAAACCAAAATGAATACACTTTTAGAATAACAGACACTGAGCCCTCAATCAGCAGTTCCCAACTTAGAAGGATGTAAGCTACCTGTTCTGCCACTACAGTGCAGACCACAAACCTTCTTAATGTAAAACAACTGGTCTGAAGCCCAAGTGCTTAAACTAAAAGGCTTAGAATGAGTTACACCAAGAAGTAATAAATACAACTGAGTACTTTTAAGATGATGCAAAAGCAAAATAAAGTAGGAAGAAACACAAATACAGTAAAAGCAGATACAATTTTTTTTTTCACAACTGTTGCTGTTGAACACATGGGGACTGTTGGTGGGGATATGTTGACATCTATGAGTGGTCTTGCTCATTTATTTTTGCATTCTTCTGTTCTACTTTGCAGGGGCATGTTTATTCTGAGAGCTCTGCTCTCAGACACGCCCCCTGCACTCGTCCACGCTCCGTGTAGCATTAGGAGTTCAGGCAGGGCGCCTTCATTAATATGCATGGAGCTGCCATCCTCCTCTTAAACCGCCGCTTCCGTGCAGGACTAGATTAGTCCTGCACGGAAGATTAGTAAATCCGGGGGGATGTCATCTGCGTATATAAAGTCAGTATATGTGGTACTTGACACCTACCTGAAGTATGTAGATCACCTCATCCTGATCTTTTGACAGACATACATGAGTTTTCTGTCATACAGCAGCTGAACACACAATGTAATAATCATATCAGGGTGTGGCACTGGGATCATAAGTTTATATTATGTTTAGTAAGATTTGTGTGTGTGTGTGTGTGTGTGTGTGTGTGTGTGTGTGTGTGTGTGTGTGTGCGTGTGTGTGTGTGTGTGTGTGTGTGTGTGTGTGTGTGTGTGTGTTTGTGAGACTATGTATTTTACTTACCTTTGGATTTTATTTTGCTTATTTACAACTGTAAGCCAAATAACTTGATACATTGCTTAATTAAGAGTCTTCCTGGTAGTGTATGGAGAATGTTTATTTTATATTAGGGCAGTTCTTAGTTGCTGCTTGTTTCTACCCATCTGGTTGGGGTCCTGTTGCTGTGGTTGTGTCCTACACTATTCAGAGACACTGCTGGATATCTGTAGATGCTGCTGGTACTTTAACATATGAAACTGGCAATTTAAAGCCCAAACAACCAAAGAAGCAGAAGTGTATACCTTCTTACCCCATCTGTCCAAGGCTCTAGAATCTCTATCAGAAGGATTTTTGGCAGCAGTAGCCTTAATGCCCTTTGGACCTTGGGAAATGGTCTCTGGATCCGCAGTAGGATTCTTGAAGAGGAACTTGTGAGAGTCAGGTACTATGTAATACCTGTCAGGTTTTCTGGGAGCTGGAGGTAAAGTGTCTGGGGACAGGCTAGATTCCAAGAAAGCATCATCTACAATTTCCAGAACAGGAGGGGTAGCTAAAGGCCTGTGTTGAGGAAGGAGTAAGAATTCCCTAAGCCTCTTTTTGGAGTCAGAGTAATCCTGGCTTTCCCAGCGGAAATGCTCCCTAAGAGTGTGCAAGGTTTCACCAAAAGAAAAATCTTCTGGAGGGGAAGCAGAGGGAATGGAATCCTCTGCATCAGAATCCTCATAGGAAGATAAAGGCAAATCCTGGTAATCAGAAGAAACAGAAATATCAGAATCCTGATCAGAAGAATCAGAAGGAAAATCAGTTCTAGGTCTCTTAGAGGGGGAAGGCTGGCTTCCCCTAATTAAAGTAATAAGGTCTTCAGCTATTCTAAGCATTTGTTTTTTAAGCATATGGGCCTGACCATGTGGATTGGACGTCTGTTTTCTAGGCATGGGTCAAGTTTTAGGCCTGGATGAAGAAAATGGCGTCGGTTTAAAATGCAAGTCTGTAGGCCTGAATGCACCCTCAGAAGCCGGTGCCTGCACAGCGGCTCTGGACCCATCCAATGTAGAGACATTTGCAGTTTCCATAGTCGAAGAAGCATCTTGCTGCATACCAGACTCCGAATGGGGCTTAGTAGAGGCCTGGAAATCTGAAGTAGCAGGCATTAGGGGCTACGAAAGTGCCTCACTGAGTACCAGCGGAGTGGCGACTAGCTTAACGGAAGCATTGTTGGCAGTTTTGGACCTATGCAGTCTGTCTCTGTCTTTATCCTTATGTTTTTTCAGAATATCAGTAGTTGGATGGCTTACTGAAGCCATTTCTGGATAGTTATACCGAGTACCAAAATAATTTGCTGCAAAAATAGACTGGTGGGCTGGGCCTAAGCAAGGAATGCAGTACGAATAAAAATCTTTATGAGGTATTTGCTTTCCACAGGTAAGACAATTGTTAACTTTTACTGACATCAGTTAAGAGCAAGAAAAAGGATCCCCAACGAGGTATTTATCTTTTTTGAAGACTTCGGTTCTGAAACTTGAAAACTAAAATTTCAGTAGTCGGCCGACCGGCACTGCTTCTGCTTCGGGCACTGTGTGGCAAGAAAGACTGATGTAATGGCATTGGCTGCATGTTTTATATCCCTGACGACTTGACGTCATGGAAGAAGAGACAGCATCCGATGCAGGAATCCAAGACTCTGGTATTCAGGCCAGCTGAGGGCTACCTGCAGGCAGATGCCCAAATGTAATGACTGCAACAGTGAAACACGCAGAACATCTGGCTATTCTGATGTTTAATTTTGTAATGGATGAGCAATAAATACACTATGCATACTGGAGTGAACATAGTGGGACGCTAGCACAAAAATGCCCAACAGGTATGTGACGGCAGCATTTCTATGGGTTGTGGTTGTTTTGCTTAGCCATCTGGTATAAATACTAAAGAGTAAAGCCAGTCGGTGAGAATAATGATGGTGACAGCTGTGACAAAGCAAATGAGCTGAATCACTGAGTGCAGGTCAGCAGCTCAGCTGTGACAGAGCGAATGAGCTGAATCAGTGAGTGCAGGTCAGCAGCTGTGACAGAGCGAATGAGCTGAATCACTGAGTGCAGGTCAGCAGCTGTGACAAAGCAAATGAGCTGAATCACTGAGTGCAGATCAGTACAGAATTGCTAGCTATAGGTCCAGCCCTAACTTCCATGCTGGGTTGCACATGAAGAATGACCAAATGAGACTGCCAGACTGAAAGATGTGGAAAATTAATTGTTCTGGCCTCCTATGATGGAGGGAGATGACCTAAGCTGGACAGCTGTGGTATATCTCATTCCAAATACATGTGAATCTTGTGCATTCACTGCTTACTGTTTTGGCAGATGGGGACTCAGAGCTGAGAGCTGTACGTGCTAAAGATACATGCTTTTTCTTTTTTGGTGGAAGATGACTTAAATGATAGATAGGCAGGGAAAACATGTTTCTTCTTACACAAAAGTTCAGAAATCTTTGGAGATACATTTGTGCTTCACCTTCCTGCACAACCTTACTAATGCCTTCTAACCCTAACACTATCCTTGTCCCTAATCCTAACCTTAATCCTTCACCTTTTCTTTAAAAACACTTTCACACTTTCCATAGCACTGCCACTACACAAGATAGCTGGGACACACACATTGAGATGGATTCCGTAAAACTCATGGAATCTGGTGCATTTCACTGACACCAGTTCAACACTTGTGGATAACGTCGTAATATGTAGATGTACTACAAGAAACTCAGAATAGCTCAGCGCACAATGGATACCTCAGTATTAATGGCGGACTAAACAAATCTGCAAGTAAACCATAAGTAATGAGAAATGGTTGTCCAATCACATTGTACAGTAACAAAGTTACAGAAAGATGATAAGAATTTAATCCTTATAGTTGTACAGACAGATATATAACAGAATCTGTCCACTAACGTTAAGAATGAATACAGAATGTAACCAACTCCATTATGGTACCAAAAAAAAAAAAAATTCCAACTATCCCAATGTAAGCCGCATGGCAATCATAACATATATTTCCAGAAATATATCCAGAAACTTCACATACAAGTATGGATATTTCTGTAATTCAACCACTAACTTAAAATATGTGATTCAAAGCTGCAATGCTGTTTGTAATATATATACATATACTGTCAGCACTATGTCTAGTAAAATCAGAGAAAACAACAAATATCTCTGTAACACATGTATTAACAAAATATGGTGGCTGGGACTTATGGATTCCCACAGAATCCGTAAATATTCTAATAAAAACATTAAAGGCAAAGGGCAATCATGGCCACATTGCTACAGTTAAGATTTGCTAACAGTGAGTTTGGGACATGTGTGGGGAATACAGGTAATGTACACACACAAGCAAAGTGGGAGACAGAAAAGAAGATGATGGGTATGGCTGAAGAAAAGGGTCACACAAGAGAGATATCAGAAGAAGAAAATCTGAGGGGAGGTAAGAGGGGCATGGGCAATTTTTTTTTCTTTTTGGTAGGAATAGGCCCCGTTTTTTGTTTTTTAGGAATAGAAGGAATAGCAAACATAGGGAAAATGGAGGAGAAGGACATCACAGCAGGTATACCCATTGAACGAATATCACAACACAAGACAGACAAAGGTTGGAAAAAACAGTCAGGACAGCACACTGCACAACACAGGCAATGAAAAGCTGACAAACAGGGTGGGGACGCATACCAGCCATGAGAAATGCAGGAAAACATGTCTACTTATGCACTATCACATTATGACATGTTGTAAACTGTGTGGCAGTCATACCTGGATGTGCATGACCAATGGTAAATGTGTGTTGGAGGGTAATACATAAGGATCACAGTACAAACTGGATAAATAAACACATATCCAATCAGTCCATCAGCAGTGCAGGTGTAAGCCAAGCAACATTGCAGTTAAACAAATGCAGGTCTAATAATGCTAGATAACTCCAGCAGAGGACAGAGCCAGGCCTATGCCCCTTAATGTGAAAGACAAAGAAACAAGCACAAAGGGTGCTGTAGAGGCCAAACAGAAATACATTTAATCAAGTGGAAAATGTATGTCAAATGGCCAGATTGATTGCTGATGTCCAGATAATGGGACATATATAAAACACACATACACAGTGATGTGCAATCATGTCACATCAATATGCCTAGGTAAACAAGATAAGAATTACAAGCCCAAAACAAGAAACATAGTGCCCAACCACAACAGCGATGCTGCCACAACCAGAGTTCCAGTAAGGCTGAAAGTTTGTCAAGGTTCACACAAATTCTTTATTTTACAAAACAAACAACATAAAACGCATTAACATAATCACTACACACTCAGACTTCCTCAGATGTTCAAGAGACAATCAAGCCAATAAGAGCTTAAATAACTACATCAACTATCAATTAGATTGGTCCGCCAACCTGTGTAAAAAACAATTACAGAGTTAAATAGAAAATTGTCCCTGAAATCACTAAAAGCTATAATACTGAATGTCCTAAAACCTGTAAAAAATATACTACGATGAAGAGGGAAAGAAACATACAAATTACTACATGTTGGAAGTAAAAAATAGAAATAAAAACTACTTAAATAATTTAAATTATTTAAATAGCTAAATAGATGAAAATTAATAAAACAAATTCCACTACCTTCCTAAATAAAAAATGTGTGCGCAGTGGAACAGTAAATACCAGAAATACAATCAACCTAAGAACATATAAGTTGTCCTATATCACCATCTAGTGACTAAAATATAAACAACAAAAAATAAAAAGTAATGCAGAAATAATGATAAAAATAAAGCCCTGAAAACATTCCATCTCCTCAATAAATAAATAAATGAATAAATATATCCTGAAAGTACATTTAATATTAAAAATACATTTGATATAAAATTTGTTTAAAATCCTCCTTATAAAAAGTTTTAAAAATGTGTTAAATAATGTTAAAAAGTAGTGAATAAATATAAAACCTCACAGAAACATCCCATCCATATTGATTGTAACTTAGCCACCCTAAGCTTAATAACAGGGGTTAGGGAAATATTGTCATTAAGACCAAGTGGTCTATTTGCTTCCAAAATAAGCTGCCAGGAGGTCTCCCTGTATACTACCCTTGTTTCCCATGGCCCTCCCAAGGGTCTTTTGCAATTTCTCAAGTACAAAGAATATAAACCTAGATTCACACTTGGTGTCTGTAAAGGGCATTTCTTTCATTTATTTTCTTAATCTTGTATATGTGTTCATAAATTCTCTTCCTCAGTCTACACTCCATCTTCCCCAGGTAGAAGGAATTACATTTTTAACACTTGGAAAGATAAATCACCTCTTCACAATTGCAATTACAGTAATTCCTAGATATTATTCGTTTATCCCTACCAGTCATATAGATAGAATCTCTGCTAGCGATACACAGACATTGTGCACAAGCCCCACACTTATATGCCCCCACCTTCAACCTTCTCGCTCTTTTTTTGTTGCTATTGTTCTTATTGCATTCTAGCGATACTTAATATTCCACCCTTTTCTATACACATATTTCAAGGGCTCCCTAAACAAAATGCCCAGATCAGAAACACTGGCAGACCTATTCAAATTCATTGTTAATTACCTCCTTAATACATGGAGCATCACTGCTAAACTTCATAATAAAGGCACCATTAAAATTGCCTTCATGTTCCTGTCTAAAGTCAACTCTTGTGTCCACTACCTGTCTCTCACCCTTCTGAGGTGGGTCATCTTTACTCAAAATAGGAGCAATTTCCCCTTCCTCCTTTTATCCACTAATCTAAGAGGGTAATTTCTGGCCAAAAGCATCATTTTTAGATTACCACATTTACGTAAGAAGTCCTCTTCCCTGGTGGTCATTCTAGAAGTATGGATAAATTGTCCTTTAACAGGACTTATTTTCTGTTTGTATGGATGAGCGCTATTAAAATGTAAATAGGAGTTAGAAAAAGTCTCCTTCCAATAAATACTAGAAAAATGTTTTGTTAATTACATATTTTTGGATATAAACATCCAGATAATTCATATTCTCCCTAAAAGTACAATAAGTGGATTCTAGGAACTGAGTGATAGTCTTAATATATTTCAAAAATTCCATTAACATGTCCTCTGGGTCCACCCATAAAATACAAATATCGTCCGGGTAGTGCTTATATAAATTCCAATATTTAGTGTAACAAGAGTTGAAAATATATTTGTGCTCCCAAACAGACACAATATTAGCAAATGTAGGAGCACAACATACACCCATAGCTACCCCACTTTCTTGTCTGAAACCCCCTCCTTCAAAATCTATAAAATTGTGGTTCAACACCAAATCCATCAATATTACGAATAGTCTGATCTCATCACATGTAAAGCCACCCCTTCTATTTAAGGCTTCCTCAAACCATTCTAAGCCAATACCATAGGTTATAACTGTGAAAAGATTAACAGTGTAAATGGTGACAAATATTAACTCATCCTTAAACAAATTAGGCTTAACACATTTCAAAAAATCTCAGGAATCTTTCAGAATCCCTTTCTCTTCACTCCATACCTTCTTAAGTTTAAGGTCAAGAAATTTGGCCAGAGGGAAGGTCTTAGAACTGTTAGCCACCAGTATAGGCCTGAGAGGAGGCTCTGCAACATACTTATAGGTTCATAGGTAGGTACTAAGCTATCAGCCCAAGGGCCTAAATAAGTCTAGCCAACAATGTTCCCTGGCTTACGCCACCCAAGAAAGTTATTTTCCTGTGTCCCTGTCGACCAGAGCCACAGAAGTGATCCCCGGGGTGTATTTCCTATTTCCCATCCACTCATCAAGATTTTTCTTGAAGAGTGCTAATGAAGAACTTTGCTTGGCATAGATGGGTAGCTTGTTTCAGAGTATGGGAAGTCTCTGGGACAGGAATCTATCCCCAAAAAAACACTCCAGGAACCAAGCGACAAATGCCGCAAAGTTCTTTAATAATGCTTCTGGTACCTCGGCTGAAAAGCCTTCAAGGAATAACATCACATCCTGCTGCAGCTTATTTAAATCCCACCAATAACAAATTTAATTGCTCCATTTACATGTTGTAATTAAATAATACAAATCAGCAGCCTTATTCTAATGCTTATCTTCAGGAGGCTATGGACAAAGTCAAAGGAAAAAATGGTAGGAATTGTGATTACAGTGGTCCCAGGTTGGGAAGAAAAGGGGATGGTTTGGCTGAAAAAGAAGATATATTTATTGTCACTAAATTTTTCGGATATTCTTAGGGATCTTGTTAACAAATTATGGCCAGTGATTTATAGAGATGAGGTAGAGGGAAAGTTATTCCCCAGTAAAGTTACATTTTCTTATAGTAGATTCAGCAATTTAAAAGACTTGCTGAATCAGAAGGCACAAAATACGTTGAGGGGAATTTGGGTCCTTTTCCCTGTGGAAAGTGTAAAGTATGTAGTAAGATCAGGAATCTACATGGCACATTTATTAATGGGAAAAAATTTTGGATCAGAAATCAATTCAAGTGTAACTCATGTTTAGTCATATATATTTTAGGTTGTGGGTGTTCGCCGACCAGGTGGTATGTTGGACAGACTAAAAGGAAAGACAAATTGAGGATTCTGGAACACCTGGGTGACATCTGGAACTTGAGGTTAGAGAGTCCAGTGGCCCAACTTTTCTGTTCTGTCCACGAGGGAGATACAACGAGTTTCTTTTTTAGCATCCTGGCCAGACCCTTTGGAGAGAATATTATGGGGGAAGAGATTACTCATAAGTTATTAAATTTAGAAGCCAGACTCATTATTAATTTAGGGACCATGCATCCACGAGGATTGAATTTAGAGGTTAATTGGGGTATGTAAAAATATGTATTTGAAAGAATACTTATTTAAGTATAACGTAGGGGTTTGTTCATTTCTTTATTCATCCATGTGTTGGGCATGAAATTTGATGTATTAATGAAATATTATTGTTTATGTATAATGATAGTGTTGTTATGTTTAGATCAAGCTAGGCAATGTAGTTAGTTTTTACATATATTTATTATATATATTTCACATTTTGCAGGTTGGACATAATGAAAGTTATATTAAATTGTGTGTTTGACCTTCACTTTATTTAAGGGGAACTGTATGTTTAAATTTGGGTGCTGATTTGTATTATTTAATTCCAACAGGTAAATGGAGCAATTAAATTTGTTATTGGTGGGATTTAAATAAGCTGCAGCAGGATGTGATGTTATTCCTTGAAGGCTTTTCAGACGAAGTACCAGAAGTGTTATTAAAGAACTTTGCAGCATTTGTCGCTTGGCTCCTGGAGTGTTTTTTGGTGATTTTGGTTTGGTGTGTTTCGTGTGACAGGAATCTATCCCTCCAGCATGTCCTGTTTATAGTGGTGACAAGGTTTAGGTCCCTAGAGCGTGTTATAGATTTTTGGAATCCCAAAAATCAAGGGAATTAAAGGTTTCAATATCCATAAGTAGTTGAAAGTATCCACATCATTCATCCTTTTATGCAGAAGCTCTTTAATTTTAAAACGAGTTTTATTATACGCCACGTTGATCTCGGGCCTAGATACCCTAGGGTACTTTTACTCTTCATTAAGAATGTTAAACATTTTACCTACGTATAATATAGTATCCATTATAACTACCCCCATTTCACTACCCTTAAATATCTGTTCTTTCTTAGTTCTTCCAACAATGACCATTCTTCTAAACGGAGGTTGGGGTACATTTTAAATCCCTTAAGTTCCCCGAGTTCTTTTTCCACCATAACCTGAAAGTTTTTTCACTGTGGGTGACGTGGTGAATTAAAAGTGCTCTTCTTCTTTTAAAGTCTCCTGAATTATATTGTTCCTACATGGCCCAGATGAGTTCTACATTCTTTTTTTTTAGCAAATAATTTCAAATCTATCAATATCTTATTGATATCACTTCTGCAACTAGGGATGAACTTAAAGCCCTTTATAAATAAATCAAAAAATGTCCTATTAATTTCTAAATTAGAGTAATTAAAACTATTAAACTCTTCATATGTGACCTTACAGCCATCGTATACTATACCTTCAACAGCCTTCCCTACTAAATCATTCATTACTGTTCCTTGATTAATGCTCAAAATCTCCTCCTGTCTGGCTCTCATCCTGTGATAATACATATATTTGTTGTCCCTCAGCCTCTCTGATCTCTGCACTTCCAGAAATTCTAAAGGGTCATTCAAATTTAAATTATTGCCACCATCAAATTTACTATCCTGCCCATGTTGTATAAATTCCCCCTTTCATAGTTGCCCCTACTTTCATAAGTGGTATCAGTATAAGAATCATTATTTTCCTTGAAACAAACTAGGTTTAGGGTAACTACAAGTTTCACTTTTCCCTTTAACATCCCTCTCTAACTTTTTACATTTTATTTTTACTAAAGAAACCTGTTTTTCATCAACCTTAGGTCAAAGTTCATCATAATTTTCCCTTTCAAAATCCACAGTATGCATTAAATAATTAACAATAATGTTATTGGTAGCCTCAATCTGCTGCAATAATCTGTCCGTGTCCATTTTATTATATCTAATTATAACCTTCATAATGTCAAACCTGCTAGCATCAAATATATTAATCAATTCCTTGTGGAATTCTGACCCATCAATAACATTATTAGGGTATTTGTAAACCCTAAGTTTGTTTGGGACAATACATCTCTTAATAGATTCCTTCAGGTAGTAATTGTCAAAATTTAAACTCTTACACTTAAGCATAAAATCATAATGTTTACTGACATTTTTACTGTACATGCCAGTCTCGGTATTAAAAGACATGTCCTCAGCAGAAAAAGAAAAACTAGTAGTGAGCCAGCCTCCCAAATCAGAAGAAGACCCATATTAACAACATTATTCCCCTTTACAGAACTAGAAAGAAAAGTACAGTCACCTTGTCTCGGTTGTCTTCTTTCTGTTGGTAAAACCAAGTTCCTTTCATTCATCCCTGGTCACACTTCTTCATTCTGTTGATGAAAAATAATGGGAAAATCATCCAAATTGGAAAAACTAGGGTTATTGCTGAAACACCTTCATTGGAAGCCACACTCTCCGGGCCTTCCACTTGTTCTTCTATTTGCCATTGTTTCATCAAGAAACACTCAATCCTAAAACAAGACTCTGTTCTGTCAGTAAATCAACCAGCTGTGTGAGTTGGCCCAACATTTTATGAAAATCGCCAACCCCATGCATGTGGCACATGTTCACTGTGTCAGAGTAATACATGTCAATGGTCAGTAGTTGCAACAAAGGCAAACATACCTGTAAAAAATAAAAGTGAAATATGAAGGTGGAAGGGAAGTGGGCACCCTGGGCCCCCATCAGGGTAAAGCACGACAAGGTAAGTTGACACTATGCAAATGCACATGTACAGCACACAAGGTGCTGTAGAAGTCAAACAGAAATATATTTAACCAAGCGTAAAATGTATGTCAAATGACCATCTTGATTGCTGATGTCCACAGACTCGGACATGTATAAAACACACATTCACAGTGATGTACACTCATGTCACATCAACATACATAGGTAAGCAAGCTAAGAATTACAAGCACATGTCAAATAAAGAAACGCAGGTGTATGTCAACCACCATGCTCATTACGGAGCAGAGGACACTCCTGTGAGCATCATTACAGCGCATCATCAGCAGTAACTCAGTGAGTGCTCACATCTCAATGGTACAGTTGTGTGTCAGTATGTATCTGACTATGTACACACACATGTACATTCAGTTCATGTGTACAACTATTCGCAGAAGGTGTAAACCGATGTCAGTATGTAATGGATGTGAAAATGCTACATACACCAAACATGACATAATGTACTGTTAAAGGATATGTTATCTGTAACACTGTGTATAGATTTAATGCTAACTTGCTAGTTGATGTAGTCAGAAAAGATGATTGCACATAGACAGGGTTTACCTGTATATGATCTCACAGTGCGCACAGACAGGATACACCTGTATATGATCCCACATGGAATCAGTCTTGCCAACATATGGTACACAACACCATATCATGAAAACTGTCATCCAAAACATTGTCTGTTGCACATACATGATATGGCAAAACGCAATTCTAAGGCATAGCATACTGTTACTGATGGAGTAGAGACAACATATGTTGTCTGTCAGTCACCCCAGTAACACACATGATTACAGGCAAATGCTTCCAGCACTATCTGCAGGTTAACTGCCACAATGCATGGACAGTTGAATGTGTGCTCTGGCAGAGGTGGGTCCAGGTTCCTCATCATCATGACAGTCATTGACAGAAGACTTTGGCAGTGGCCTGGCATGGGTTTGTCATCATCTTCTGATTGGAAAATATCCACGGGTCTCATTCTCTGTCAATATTAATTGCAAAACACAACAGAAAAGAAAAGCAAATGGCTGTCACACAGGACAGTCCCGTGAATATCATTGCACAGCACAATATTATTATGATGACAATTTACACCGGGACTGAGACACATTTATTATGGACAGAGTTGCCTAATAAATGCATGGCCCTATATGTCCTATTTGTAAACAGGGTGTCACTATTCTTTTGTTAGCAATTATATAGGCTTAGACACACCCACCCAGGTCAGTAGCTTAGTAAGAATGTATGAATGCTCTTATCAAGAGATTGTACTGTCTGCATTCAATGATTAATAACAGTCACCAAGTATCATTGTTAAAATGAGGAGAAAGAGATATGACAATATTGTGGACAATAGACAAACCACATGACAAACATCTGAGACAGGCAGCATGATAATTAGATAAACACAACTCAATATAACTAATAAAATAGCAAAATCAATTTTATATGTTCAACCACCACAGCTGGTGACATATGAGAATCTAATATATCTGGTATTAGCAGCATTACATGTGTACAAATCTATGCATTATCTACCAAAAAGTATTAGCAATCAGTAGCCTGAAAAATGAAAACATTGTGAATATGCTTGCTGATAAAGAACTGCTGCATACAAAAGTCTATCTGCAGAAGTATCAGTAAACCTCGACTATGACTGTGTTTCTACAAAAACAAGGAAGGTGTTGGATGCATATGCAATACCTATGCTGACCTACAGGGTGTGCTGAATATGAACTACTGCAATCAAATGTCTATCCTCCCAGGTATCAGTCAGTCTAGACTATAACTGTGTTTCTATAAAAACAGCCAAGGTGCTGGAAATGGATACAATACACATATTAAACTAAAGGGAATACCAGACTGCCTGCAAACATTAACATAGATGCCACCCATTTACTTGGTGAATAGACTATACACAACAAATCAACCACTAGTAGCCTCAGAAATACAAGCAAACCAAAATGCATCATAAGCAATAACCAAAACCCTTAGATTTGTATGCAAACCCATCCAACCTACAATATGTGTAACAGATGTACCAACCCAGCTGCTATTTATGTTGTGGAGTACAACAAAAAAAAACTGTGTAATGAAACAATGGCTCAGTTCTACATGAAAGTTCAACATTTTTAGATTTCAATCACAGCAGTGGTGCAACGGTAGCATTGTTGCCTCACAGCAAGAGGTTCTCCCGTTCGATTCCCGGCTGGAGTGCGGGGAGTGCCTTCTGTGTGGAGTCTGCATGTCCTCCCAGCAGTTGCATGGGCATTCGAAAGACATGCGTAAATGGGCGTGCCTTTGTTGAAGGTTGAACGTCGAGCTGGCACCTTGGCGTTCATGAAAATCTACTGCCAATTATTAGTGGGCCGGAGTTCCGCTGTGGTGACCCCTAACCAGGAAAAGCCGAAAGACAACAACAACAATCACAGCTGTAACCACAGCTACTGTGTGATGATTTCCCTTACTGATGCATAATGGGTATTCTTGCATTCTAATCAATATATATATATATATATATATATATATATATATATATATATATGTTATTGTGAAAAATGAAGGCCTGTAAACAGGGGAATATGCATTTCATTTCATAAAACAGAAAAAATAATCAATGTACCTCTCTCCTTCCACTGCTCCTCAGTCCTGTGCATCTGCTTGATGCATGTCTTGGTTTCTGTTGCAATCCTCCTAACTTGAAATCAGAAAAGAGAAAGTATGAACAATGTAATCATCAGATAACAATGATATATATTTCTCAGCACAGTTTCTAGATAGTTTATTTCTAAAGAACATTAGATAATCCCAAAACACATTTTTTGTTGTTCCATGCAGATGTGAACATTCTTGAACGCAAATTAGAGGACATAAGATTCAAAAGTGGGACTATAATCTAAATCCAAACTCTAACCTTGAGAGCTTCCTGCCTAGCTAATATATCTGAAAGAACACACATCTTTTGAATGCAGTGAAAAGACTTATTTTCATGACATTATGTGGATGGGGGATGGCCTACTAATAAGGATCTTGGTATAAGATTTCAAAGTATGAACATGTGCTGGTCATGTAGCTAAACAGTTTGAAAATTTCATTCATGTCAGCACTGTGTTCAGAAACATTAACCTTATTATGTTAGGTTTATGTATGCCATAGAACATTATAGATATAGTGAAATGTGTTCCTACAAACATATCTGTAATCCGTGAAGTTCCGTTAACATCAGCACTTTAACAGCAGGGTCAGTAAAGCTTGCTGAAGACTGTTATATGTCTGAGCAATGATTTGGTTAATATTGTATACTTTTTAAAGGTGCTATCAAGTTCTGTGTTATCATTAAATATTACGTTCAAAGCATTAACAGCATCATCTTCAAATTTTGAGGGGCTGGGATGGGCAGACTTATAGTTGAAATGCAGAACAGGGAAGACAGATTTCATAGTGATGTACACTTTTTCAAGGAGTAGCATGATCCTCATACATACCTTATTGTGTCCCTTATGTACAGCAACTTGTATGGTTCTGTTCATAGAAGCTGAATGCTACATGACACTGTCACATGGCCTGAGGAATGGATACTCTCCATTACCGTTAATGTAGCTGAACACACTGATAATATGAATGCACCTTTTCAGCTGTTTAGCTACATGAGCAGCACATGTTTATACTTTGCAGTCCTAAGCCAAGGTCATTATTAGTAGACCATCCCCCATCCAGATGATGTCATGACATTAACTCTTTTCACTGCATGTAAAGCATTATTTTTTTCAGTTAAGATGTATTAGGTAGGCAGGTAGATCTCAAGGTTAGAGTTTGGTTGTAGGTTGTAGTTGCAGGTTTGAATCTCATGTCCTCCAATCTCTGATAAATGTCAACTGTGTATTGTGAAAGAAATGTCTACAAACTATGGGGAGAAATGTACGAGTGCTATTTGACGAATGCATTATTCACGTATTCTATTTTTTGTGTATTGTGAAAGAAATGTCTACAAACTATGGGGAGAAATGTACGAGTGCTATTTGACGAATGCATTATTCACGTATTCTATTTTTTATTTCAGGTGAGGAGAATCACAGTCAGAACAGAGCCATGTGCCTCAAGCAGATGCACAGGCTTGAAGAGCAGCAGAGGAAGAGAGGTATGTTGATTATTTTATGAACTGAAATATATCTTCCCATGTTTACAAGCCTGTATTTTTCACGGTAATATGTATATTGATTAGAATGCAGGAATACTCATCAGGCATCAGTAATGTAAGTGAAATCATCACACAGTAGTTGTGCTTACAACTGTGAATAAGATCTAACACTTTTGATATTTTATGTATCACTGAGCCATTGTCTCAACACTTGTTTTAAAATGTACTCCACAACCTAATTAACAGTTTGGTTGATATATCTGTCACACAGCTTTTGAGGTGATTGGTTTTCTGTTAAGCCTCAGGCTGATGGATGGTTCACTGTGTCTGGCTGTGTTTTTCGATGCTTGATTTGCTGTGCATAGCTTGTTTGTTTACAGAATGAGTAAATGTCTGCTGTGTTCATGTTTGTACTGCTATTTGTAGACAGTGTGATATGCTCTTTAGTACAATATTAGTGTTGTATCTGCCTCAGACACCTTGGTTGTTCTTGTAGAAACACACTTATAGCCTTGGCTGACTGATACTTGAGTAGATCTGCAGTTGATTGCAGCAGTTCAAATTTGGCAAAACCTGCAGGTCAACATAGGTATTGCATCTGTCTCCAACTTCTTGGGTGTTTTTGTAGAAACACAGTTATAGCCCAGGTTGACTGATGCATGCGCAGATTAACCCTTTGATTGCTGCAGTTCAGTACCTGGAAGCATATTCACAATGTTTTGTTTTTTCAAGCTACTGATTGCTAATTGTTTTGGTAGATAATGCATACTGTTGTACACATACAATACTGTTAGTAACAGATATATTAGATTCTCACATGTCAACAGTTGTGTTGTTTGAACATATCACATTATTTTTAATGTTGTACTAATTATTTTGATGTGTGTTCAGGCAAATGTCATGCTGCCTGTCCCGGATGTTTGTCATATGGCTTACCTATCATTCACAATATTGTCAGATCGCTTTCCCTCATTTTAACAATGGCACTTTGTGGCTGCTCATATAAATCATTGAATATAGGCAGTACAATCTGTTGATTTGAGCATTCATACATTTTTTTTCAAAGCTAATGGCATGTGTGTGTGTGTGTGTGTGTGTGTGTGTGTGTGTGTGTGTGTGTGTGTCTAAGCATGTAGAATTGTTAAGAAAAGAACACTGCCATCCTTTTTAGGACTATAACATATAGGGCCATAGGTAACTCTGTCCATAATGGATGTGTCTCAGTCCCTGTGTAAATTGCCATTTTAATCATATTATGTTATGCTATGATATTCATGGGACTCGTCTGTGTGATAGGCATTTGATTTCATTTTCTGTCATATTTTGCAATTAATCTTTACAGAGCATGAGACCTGTGGATATTCTCCAGTCCAAAGATGATGACAAGCTCAGGTGAGGTGATTACCAGAGTCTTCAGAGGATGATGATGACGATAATGCTGAGGAACCTGGACCCACCCCTGCCACAGCCATCCTGCCTGCACCCCAGAGGAGACTTCGACATAACCAGGATAGAGACAATTGTCAGCAGGAGATCCAGGAGGTCATGACCCATGTGTTCCAAACAGATGAGGGACATGATGGGGTCCTTCCAGGAGGTCATGACTGATGTGTTCCAAACACAGATGAGGGACATGATGGGGTCCTTCCAGGAGGTCATGACTGATGTGTTCCAAACACAGATGAGGGACATGATGGGGTCCTTCCAGGAGGTCATGACCGATGTGTTCCAAACACAGATGAGGGACATGATGGGGTCCTTCCAGGAGGTCAAGACTGATGTGTTCCAAACACAGATGAGGGACATGATGGGGTCCTTCTTTGAGGATATGGCATGGGCTATGCAGGATTCATTCAGGGTGATAGCTGATGAGATCATTTGTGAGTCTGAACCCCATCAGCCTTGTCCCTCCAGTCCATATGTATTGTCTGTGTGCTCCACATGTGTTATGCTGCCAACATTGCACTCTTGTCCATGCATACCGAGTATCTTTCATCCTTATATGTTATTGTCCTGTGATATTTACTTCAGTTTCAATGTGTGCATGACACACATTAACACATTACACTTTCCACACACATTCAACTGTCCATGCATTGTGGCAGTTAACCTGCTGTTAATGCTTTAAGAGGTAGCCTGTAAACATGTCTTACTTGGGCAACTGACAGACAACATATGCTGTTCATACTCTATCACTAACAGTGTGATATGCCTTGGAATTGTGTTTTGCCATATCAGGTATGTGCAACAGACAGACATGTCATTCCACATGTATTTTGGATGACAGTTGTCATTATGTCCCACTGTCATGATGTGGTGTTGTGTCATGGTTTAACAATACTGATGTCATGTGGGGTCATATACAGGTATGATCTATGTGCAGTCCTCCTTTTCTGATTGCATCAGACAGTAATGTAACATTAATCTGTACATGATGTTACAGATAACACATCATTTCGCAATACATTACACCACATTTGTTATATGTAGCATTTCCATACACATGATGTAGTGATATCAGGGTACACCTTTCATAAATAGTTGTATACATTAAATGACTGTATGTGTGTGTGCACATAGATACATACTGACACACAAATGTACTTTTGATATGTGAGCATTCAGTGATGCACTGCTGATGTGCTGTAATGATGCTCACGGGAGTGTCCTCTTCTCCATAATGACCAGGGTGGTTGACATACACCTGTATTTCTTTATTTTCCATGACAGTATATGTGTATGTGATTTTAATTTTTAGGCTGCTTACCTATGCATGTTATTATGACATGATTGCATATTGCTGTGTATGTGTTTTATACATGCCCAATCCTGTGGACATCAGCAATCTAATCTGGCCATTTGACATGCATTTTCAACTTGCATAAATGTATGTCTGTGTAGCTTCTACATCACCCTGTGTGCTGTGCACATTCATTTGCATTGTGTTAACCTACCTTGTCCAGCTTTACCCTGATGTGGGCCCAGGTTGTCCACCTCCCTCCCACCTTCATATTTCACTATTACTTTGCAGGTACATTTCCCTCTGTTAAAACTACTGACCATTGTCATGCATTAATCTGACACAGTGAACATGTGCCACATGTAAGCCCATTGTACAATGCAGGACATGTGGCACATGTATGCCCATTGTACAATGTAGAACATGTGCACACAGGTATGCCCATTGAACAATGCAGGACAGGTGCCACATGTATGTCCATTGTACAATACAGGACATCTGCCATATATATGCCCATTGCACAATGCAGGACATGTGCCACATGTATGTCCATTGTACAATGCAGGACAAGTGCCACATATATTCCCATTGTACAATGCAGGAGATGTGCCACATGTATGTCCATTGTACAATGCAGGACATGTGCCATATATATGCCCATTGCACAATGCAGGACATGTGCCACATGTATGTTCATTGTGCAATGCAGGACATGTGCCATATGTATGTATGTCCATTGTACAATGCAGGACATGTGCACACAAGTTGTTGGCTAATGCTTGCAATACATCCTTGTTCTCATTATACTTGTGTGTTACCCAGTGTAGTTGTTTTCACATCCATGTGCACAACCTGCTATATATATTATGCTATGCTGTTACATTTTTGAACATTTTAAATGTCATTGGTGTATGTAGGTGTACAGACCTTGATTTCATGTACATTTCACTTATGCCATTGATGAACATACATACACATGTACACCTGTGTGTTGCCTTTGACATGGCATATGTGTTAACATACACACATACCATTACATGCTTGTTTGGGTTGCGTATGCCTACTTATGTATGTACAGCATTTGTTGCTCTTCTGCAGTACTTCTGTTTGGCACTATGCTTTGCTGTTTGCCTTTCACATACATGGTTGTAGGTTTGGTTCTGTCCTCTGCTGGAGTTATTTACCATTGTTAGACCTGCATTTGCTTACCTGTGATGCTTCTTGGCATACACCTGCACTGCTGATGGACTACTTGGATATGTGTGCATTTATCCAGTTTGTACTGTAATCCTACTTTATAGCACAAGTAACAAAAAACTGAGGGTAATGCTACTCAGTGCCAGAAGTCTAAACCTCAAAATGCATGCACTCGAGGCACTCCTCAGTATGCAGAAAATTGATATATGTACAGTAACATAAACCTGGTTTAAGGCTCCAGAGAGCACGCCAGCACTACCAGGCTATAACTCATACCATACATTTCGGCCACAGAACCCAGACCGAAATACAAAAGGAGGGGGCGTATCCATATTCATCAAGGATACCCACACCTCCAGGTTAGTGGCACAGCATGATGCTTCAGAGATCATCCATGTGCAACTAACAATGGGTAAAACTGCAATTCAAATTGTAGCTTGCTACAGATCACCCACCATGTCCCAGGACCCCCATTCCATGTTTCTGGAAACACTGGGAAACATAAAGGTCCTACCAAACACCCTAATAATGGGTGATTTCAATTACCCAAACATTAACTGGGAGAACTACTCAAGTACTAACTCCCTTGCCCAGCATTTCCTAGAATTTATAAACACAAATGCCCTGGATCAACTGGTCAACACTCCCACCAGAGGTGACAACATATTGGACCTGGTCATCACCAACATGGGAGACCGGTGTTCCACACCAGAGGCCTCTCTGGTTAGATCTGACCATAAACAAATCACTTTGGATATCCACATCCCCCCCACCCCCGGACAAGGAAACCACCATGAAAAACTTTTCAAAAGCAAACCTCACATTATTTAAGACTGAGGTGGAAAGTTTCCAAGCCCCCATGCTAAAGGATAACACTGTCCAAGCTGCAAAATCCTTTACTAATGCATTTTACGGGCACCTGCAAGAATGCATAGAATGTGCTATCCCAAGCAAAACCAAGACTCAATCCTCCAAGAAAAGGAAACCAGTCTGCTGGACCCCTGCCATAAACAAGCTATGCAATAGAAGGAGGAAACTAGTACAGAAAAGAGTAAAATCCCAAGAAGGGAAGACATCCCTGATCAGTATCAGCAAGAAACTACAATCCCTCAAAAAATCATCCAAGGTGAGCTTCGAAAGAAAATTTGCCAAGGACTCCAAAGATAACCACAAGGCATTCTTTAACTATGTCAAGAATTTATGTGGCAATGCTCAGATCTGCTCGGAGTTAGTGCAGAATGGCACAAAATACATTGAACCGACCAATATCACCAACATCCTGGCAGACAGGTTCAGTGCAAACGTCACCCCCCTCTCACTCCCAAAAGGGCCAATAACCATACCAAAAGAATGAAGAGCCCCTGAAATCACAGACACCCAGGTTAAAACAGTGCTCTCCAAAGCCAAAAACACAGCATCAGTGGGACTGGACGGTGTCCCAGGCTACGTCCTACATGAGTTCAAAGATGAACTAACCCCTCACCTAAACACACTGTTCAAACTCAGCCTCTCCACAGGCTACATACCCGTAGAGTGGCATACAGCAACGGTTATTCTGCTCTGCAAAGATGGAGCCACAACAGACCCCAGGAACTATTGCCCTATAAGCCTGACTAGCTTGGTCTGCAAGGCTATGGAGTGCATCATCATGGAACTCATTAACAGAGACATTGGGAACCTCCAAACACTGCACTCTACCCTGTTCGGCTTTGTTAAGGGCAGATCATGCCTCCTAAACCTGGTGGACCTCTTTGAGACAGTTACCAAGGCTATAGATGAGAGAAAGGTGGTACACACAGCCTACCTAGACCTTGCAAAGGCCTTCGACACCATTCCCCATTCTGGTGTTATAGACAAGTTCACCAGCCTGAACATAAACCCCTACATCACAAGATAAGTTGCCAACTGGCTCATGGACAGAACCCACATGGTGAGAGCTGCGTGAGCTAGGTCCAACTCTAAACCAGTACGGCATATACTTTTCAAAGGTACAGGCAATCACAGGAGGACTATGGCTGACCAAGTTCTCAGATGACTGCAAACTAGGGGCTATAATTGACTCTCTGGCTGACTCAGACATCCTCCAAAAGGATCTCACTGAGATGGCTACCTGGTGTCAAAACCATGTCCTCAAGCTAAATGCCAAAAAGTGAATAGTCATCCCCTTTGGAAAAAACGAAGTACCCGCAAACTACCACATAGCTGGTAGTCCCCTAAATACGGAAGACGTAATAAGGGATCTGGGGACCCAAGTAGATAGTAATCTCTCCTTTGATAATCACATTGCCAAAGTGGTTAGAAAATCCTTCTATGTGGCCCACCTAATCACAAAAGTGTTCACATCCAGATCAAAAGAGATCATTGTGCCCCTCTACTCATCACTCATCAGACCCATCATAGAGTACAACACCCCATTTGGGATGTACCTTACAAGACACCTTCAACAGCTGGAAAGACCACAGAAGTACCTCACCAAGAGGATCACTGGCCTCAAACAGCTGCCCTATGCAGCTCGAATGAAGAAACTCCAGCTGTACTCAGTTGCATACCGCCTACTCAGAGGTGATCTCTGCCTGACATACAAGGCCATGTCCAGCCCAGAAATGATGGACATGATTCACCTAAAGAAAATCATATCCCCTCGAGCCACATGCTCTAGGGATCTAAACCTCACCACAACAATAAATAGGATGTACTGGAGGGATAGATTCCTGTCCCAGAGACTTCCCATGCTTTGGAACAAGATTTCAATCTACATTAGGCAGAGCTCCTCACTAGCACTCTTCAGGAGAAACCTTGATGAGTGGATAGGAAACAGAAAGTTTACTCTGGAGATCACTTCATTGGCTCTTCTGGACAGAGGCACAGGGATCTAATCTAAGGGGGCGGCGAAGGCCAACACATTCTGGCTAGGCTTATAAATGCTTTTGGGCAGATAGCCTAGTACCTACCTATAAACCTATGAATGTATGAACCTATTACACTGGAGCACACATCTAGCATTGGTCATGCACATCCAGGTATGACTGCCACACAGTTTATGACATGATGTAATGGGATAGTTAAGTAGATATGTTTTTCTGCATTTCACCATGGTTGGTATGCATCCCCACTCTGCCAACTTTCCTTTGCCTGTGTTGTGCAGTGTGCTGTCTGTGTAACTTACCTGTTCTTACTGTTGCTTTCCAACCTTTGTGTATCTTATGTCTTGCTATTTGTTCTATAGATATACTTACTGTGCTGACCGTCACCTCCTCTTTTCCTGTGTTTAGCTTTCCTTCTATTCTTAAAAAAAATGGGGCTTATTCCCACCAAAAAAAAATTGCCTATGCCCCTCTGACTTTACCTCAGATTTTAAATTTCCAGCATCACTCTTGTCCCTTCTTCACCCATACCCCTTGTCTTGTTTTCAATCTCCCACCTTCCTTGGGTATGTGTATTACTTGTGTTTCCCCCCACAAGTCCTGAACCCATTTTTAGCAAATGTTATCTATGCAGATGTGGCAGTGATTGTCCTTTGTCTTTCATTTTTTTTTACTAGAGAATTTCCAAGGTGATACATTTTAAGGCTACATGCATTATGTAGATAACATTTCCAAGGTGATATATTTTAATGCTGCATGTATTATGTAGATAACATTTCCAAGGTGATACATTTTAATGCTGCATGTATTATGTAGATAACATTTCCAAGGTGATACATTTTAATGTTGCATGTATTATGTAGATAACATTTCCAAGGTGATACATTTTAATGCTGCATGTATTATGTAGATAACATTTCCAAGGTGATACATTTTAATGCTGCATGTATTATGTAGATAACATTTCCAAGGTGATACATTTTAATGCTGCATGTATTATGTAGATAACATTTCCAAGGTGATACATTTTAATGCTGCATGTATTATATAGATAACATTTCCAAGGTGATACATTTTAATGCTGCATGTATTATGTAGATAACATTTCCAAGGTGATACATTTTAATGCTACATGCATTATGTAGATAACATTTCCAAGGTGATACATGTTAATGCTAGATGTATTATGTAGATAACATTTCCAAGGTGATACATTTTAATGCTGCATGCATTATGCAGATAACATTTCCAAGGTGATACATTTTAATGCTGCATGTGTTATGTAGATAACATTTCCAAGGTGATACATTTTAATGCTGCATGTATTATGTCGATAACATTTCCAAGGTGATACATTTTAATGCTGCATGTATTATGTAGATAACATTTCCAAGGTGATACATTTTAATGCTGCATGTATTATGTAGATAACATTTCCAAGGTGATACATTTTAATGCTGCATGTATTATGTAGATAAAATTTCCAAGGTCATACATTTTAATGCTGCATGTATTTTGTAGATAAAATTTCCAAGGTGATACATTTTAATGCTGCATGTATTATGTAGATAACAATTCCATACATTTTAATGCTGCATGTATTATGTAGATAACATTTCCAAGGTGATACATTTTAATGCTACATGTATTATGTAGATAACATTTCCAAGGTGATACATTTTAATGCTACATGTATTATGTAGATAACATTTCCAAGGTGATACATTTTAATGCTACATGTATTATGTAGATAACATTTCCAAGGTGATACATTTTAATGCTGCATGTATTATGTAGATAACATTTCCAAGGTGATACATTTTAATGCTGCATGTATTATGTAGATAACATTTCCAAGGTGATACATTTTAATGCTGCATGTATTATGTAGATAACAGTTTCAAGGTGATACATTTTAATGCTGCATGTATTATGTAGATAACATTTCCAAGGTGATACATTTTAATGCTGCATGTATTATGTAGATAACATTTCCAAGGTGATACATTTTAATGCTGCATGTATTATGTAGATAACATTTCCAAGGTGATACATTTTAATGCTGCATGTATTATGTAGATAACATTTCCAAGGTGATACATTTTAATGCTGCATGTATTATGTAGATAACATTTCCAAGGTGATACATTTTAATGCTGCATGTATTATGTAGATAACATTTCCAAGGTGATACATTTTAATGCTACATGTATTATGTAGATAACATTTCTAAGGTGGTACATTTCAATGCTGCATGTATTATGTAGATAACATTTCCAAGGTGATACATTTTAATGCTGCATGTATTATGTAGATAACATTTCCAAGGTGATACATTTTAATGCTGCATGTATTATGTAGATAACATTTCCAAGGTGATACATTTTAATGCTGCATGTATTATGTAGATAACATTTCCAAGGTGATACATTTTAATGCTGCATGTATTATGTAGATAACATTTCCAAGGTGATACATTTTAATGCTGCATGTATTATGTAGATAACATTTCCAAGGTGATACATTTTAATGCTGCATGTATTATGTAGATAACATTTCCAAGGTGATACATTTTAATGCTGCATGTATTATGTAGATAACATTTCCAAGGTGATACATTTTAATGCTGCATGTATTATGTAGATAACATTTCCAAGGTGATACATTTTAATGCTGCATGTATTATGTAGATAACATTTCCAAGGTGATACATTTTAATGCTGCATGTATTATGTAGATAACATTTCCAAGGTGATACATTTTAATGCTGCATGTATTATGTAGATAACATTTCCAAGGTGATACATTTTAATGCTGCATGTATTATGTAGATAACATTTCCAAGGTGATACATTTTAATGCTGCATGTATTATGTAGATAACATTTCCAAGGTGATACATTTTAATGCTGCATGTATTATGTAGATAACATTTCCAAGGTGATACATTTTAATGCTGCATGTATTATGTAGATAACATTTCCAAGGTGATACATTTTAATGCTACATGTATTATGTAGATAACATTTCCAAGGTGATACATTTTAATGCTACATGTATTATGTAGATAACATTTCCAAGGTGATACATTTTAATGCTGCATGTATTATGTAGATAACATTTCAAGGTGATACATTTTAATGCTACATGTATTATGTAGATAACATTTCAAGGTGATACATTTTAATGCTGCATGTATTATGTAGATAACATTTCCAAGGTGATACATTTTAATGCTGCATGTATTATGTAGATAACATTTCCAAGGTGATACATTTTAATGCTGCATGTATTATGTAGATAAAATTTCAAGGTGATACATTTTAATGCTGCATATTATATAGATAACATTTCAAGGTGATACATTTTAATGCTGCATGTATTATGTAGATAACATTTCCAAGGTGATACATTTTAATGCTGCATGTATTATGTAGATAACATTTCCAAGGTGATACATTTTAATGCTGCATGTATTATGTAGATAACAGTTTCAAGGTGATACATTTTAATGCTGCATGTATTATGTAGATAACATTTCCAAGGTGATACATTTTAATGCTGCATGCATTATGTAGATAACATTTCCAAGGTGATACATTTTAATGCTGCATGTATTATGTAGATAACATTTCCAAGGTGATACATTTTAATGCTACATGTATTATGTAGATAACATTTCCAAGGTGATACAATTTAATGCTGCATGTATTATGTAGATAATGTTTCCAAGGTGATACATTTTAATGCTACATGTATTATGTAGATAACATTTCCAAGGTGATACATTTTAATGCTACATGTATTATGTAGATATCCGTAGATGTCTCTGAGTTTACTGTAAAGAGCAATGTCAATATATATATTATAAGCAGCATTACAGTTTTGAAGCATGTATTTACATAAATGGATAACATACAGAAATATCTGCAGTTGTCTGAGATATTTCTGTCTACTCCTGCAAACTGGTGTTACGAATGCCATACAGCTTACATTGGGATACTTAGAAGTTTAACATTTTTTTTTGTTATAATGGGGTCAGTTACATTCTGTAGTTGTCCTTGACCTGAATGTACAGATTCTGTTGTATATATTTCTATACAACTATCAAGATTCTTGAATTCTGATCATTTTTCCATAACTATGGTAGTATACAATGCAATTGGACAACCATTTCTTATTAATTACGGATTAGTTACACTTTTCAATTATGCTTCCTTGATACTGCAGTATTGCTTTGTGCACTCAGCTATTCGGAGTTTCTTGTCATACATTAACATGTTACAATGTTATCTGCAAGTTTCATACTAATATCGGCGTAATACACTGGATTCTGCAAGCTTTTCAGAATTCGTCCCATGATATTTTAGGCTTGTCTTTTAACTGTAATTTATTATTACACACTGTTTTTTGAGTCTTACTTTTCCTCAGCTGTGGTGTTTAGCTTTTTATAATTACAAACTTTATTAAGTGCTTTCATCAAATATTAGGATTGACTTCTTCAGAATACCCAACTGACTGTCGGGTATTCTGAAGAAGTCAATCTAATATTTGACGGAAGCGTTTAATAACTTTTATTTATTCCTCTATCCTGCTCCATTTTTGTGCTTTTTGTTACTTGGTGTTTTTCTACAAATTTCTGGTATAATTACAAACTTGTGGGAGATGATTTTTTCACTACTGCATTTGTAACATAGTGTGGTAGTCTTCGTCATTTAGGAGAATATAAGTGAAAGAGAAATGTATATAAAGTAGTGTCAGTAATCTATGTAGCGATCTTATAAAGGGCTCACTGCAAATAAATAAATAAATACATTTTACATATGTGTGTGTGTGTGTGTGTGTGTGTGTGTGTGTGTGTGTGTGTGTGTGTGATGTTACTATAGATAAGAAGTGTTTCTTACTTTGCACATGTTGCTTGCTTTAAGAACATCAATATACCCAGTTGTATTAGTGAGGGAAAATGTGTTAAATGAACAAAATAATGTAATATAAAAATAGGGCTTAAACAAGCCTAAGCTGAGTACATTTATCTTAGGTGAATGGAGACTGAGAGCCCATTTCTAAAAGACTTGCTTTCAATGTAAGTTTTGTTTGCAATCTAGCCCCCAGTTTCAACCTGTTTATAGAAGACCTTACTCCAAACTCTGAATGGAGAAATTATAAGTCAGCAGGTAAAGGAGAGTATTATTGCTGAAATTGAATTCATCCTCATGTCTTTGTGAATACTTTCATGATGTGGACGCTGTTTTTTACAAAATCTCACCAAGACGACATTGATATACAGACTGTATTTATATAACATATATTATGGACAGAAGTAGGTTAAAAATTAAAAAAGATAGCTGGATGCACAAGACCCAGGATAAAAAAATGCCCAATCCTGGTAGGCACACTGGTGCCAGGACTGGAAAAGATGACAGTGTAGAATCCTCAAAATATGGAAACCTTCCTACGATGGGGTTAGGCCAGGCCTAGGAAGGATGCCCCCCCATTGTAGAAGGAAGTAGTAGTCCACAAAAATCACAAAAACTGATAGGCCAAAGAAGAGCCAAAGAAGAGCCATAAAGATGATAAAGTAGGCTATTGAGGATAAGAAATAAATTATGTATTGTTACTATTATGCAAAAAGCCCAGAATTTCCAGACACAAGATATACAAAAAGATTAAGAGAGAAAGAGGAAAGAAAAATACTTTGGCAAGAAAAACTATCAGAAGCTTCAAATAAAAATTTGTATTCATCAATACAACGGATTTGTGAAAAACAGTACACAGGCCAAGAAACTTTGATCTGTTTGGAAAAAGAAGTGTTTGAGGAAGTGCAAAAATATTAACAACAAAACCTAGAGATTTCTGAAAAGTATAAAAAGAAATATGCACATGGGAAAGAGAGAGAGATTTGATATGGTGCAATAATTTATGCAAAGGAGAAAGCCAAATTAACCAATATAAAGAAGGTAGCCCCTAAGATATTCAAAGAGAAATACAGGAAAAGGCATCCAGATATGTAAAATTCCACAATAAAAAATAATATCACAAACAGGGAATGCAGAAAAAAAGATTACTAAAGTAGAAGTTAAAAACATAGACACTGAAGTTATGGAGTGCCTGCGAAGTGAAGGATTTGGTGTAAAAAGTCTAACACAGGTTACATCACAGCATGATGCAGTGAGTCCCCAAAGTAAGGAGAAGCAGGAAGATCAGGAGACATCTGAAGAAGAAATATGGACGTAGGAAAAGAGATTTGATATGGTGTAATATTTATGCAAAGGAGAAAGCAAAACTAACCAGTACAAAAAGAGCAGCACCAAAGATATATGAAGAGACATACAGGCAAAGGAATCTAGACATGGAAAACTTTACAATAAAAAAAAAATAAGAAGACAAAGAGGAAAAGTAGAAAAGGAGGTTAGTAATGGGAAGTTAAAGAAATAGAAACTCAGGTTATGGAGTACCTGCGAAATGAAGGATTCAGTGTAGAAAATCTAATTCAGAAAGCACTACAACAGGATAGAGCAATGGATATCCAAATTAAGGGGAAATTGGTGGAATGGGAAGCAATTGGTCAGGTACCATATGAAGATATTTTGGAGTCTTCCACAGGAAACCAGTATAAATGTTCACCTGAAGCTGGACAGCCAGGGAAGGAACAGGAAACTGTAGAAACTGATGCAGTCAATGTTGAGGAGTGATAGGCCAGTGAGTTCCCATGTGACAGAGCAACGGATGGCACAGGATGAAATTGAAGAGAAGGTGCCACAGGAAGATGCTCTAGAACTTTCTATAGAATGCCTGCAAGAAATAGAAAACAAAAAAATGTGACCTAGTTTAGAAGAAAACAAGCTAAGAGAAGAATTGCTTGATTTAATATACATAGATGGACGTATTAAGATCAATGAAAGAAATAGACTGCAGAAGGTCAGTAAAACCCCAAAAGTCAGAAGTTTTATAAAACAAATGAACAAAGTAATTATGACTGTCCATAGAGATCCATGCGATATAACAGAAGTAAACAGGATATATTACTGTGCAGCTAAATTAATAACTGATAAAGTTTTACCACAGGGTAGTGAGGGAAAGGAAGGGGAAAAATTGAATACCATCATGGAGTTATCCAATAGAGAAAACTATAAAGCAGTTAAGACAAGAAGTGTCACTGTTAGAAGAATATAGAAGAGGGAACAGACCAAAAAAATACTAAGAAAGATAGACTTGATAAAAGCAATGCACAGTATTAGAACAGACCAGGATCTATCATGTACTATCGGAAATAATAACAGACTAAAAATCTCAGCACAGGCGGAAAAACTTAGATGACATGCAGATAAATATAAAGGAAAGGTACAAAATAAGCAATTTATTGATGACCCAAAAAGGTTTTATAGAGAATTGGGAAATGAGGTAAAAGGAACTGAAAGACCTCCAAAAAAGAATATATTTTGGAGAAGTATTTATGAGGGGTGGGAGCCTGATATAATGGCTAAGGTGTTTACCTTACAAACACAAGATGCAGGGTTTGATTCTTATGTGGGATAAATGGCTAGGCTTGAAATGGCCCACAAGAACAGTTAGCCTAGTACTAATCTATGAACCTATGAAGATCCTGTGGAACATAACAAAGATACTAAATGGATAAAAGAAGTAAAAGAAAGAATAAGAAGTTTAAAGGTACAGGATGTGAAATGGAATGAAGTAACATCCAGAGAGACTGAAACAACGTTAAGAAAAGTCTCTAATTGGAAAACCCCAGGCCCAAATACAGTACCTAACATTTTGGTTAAAAGTATCACAATCTTTCCATGAATATTTAGCCATGACTAAGAACTATTTATATGTGCACCCTGAACAGACACCAACCTGGCTAACAACAAGAAAAATGCTCCTCCTTAAGAGTAAACCTGCAAACTACCCTAAAAATTATAGACCAATAACTTGCCTTCCGAAGACGTATAAACTATGCATGAGAATTGATGCCAACAGAGTTTATAGTCATTTAGAAGAAAACTCAATTAAGGCAGTAGAAGAAAATGGCAATAAAAGAAAGTCATAGGTTCATAGGGTCATAGGTGTGTACTAGGCTAATGGCCCTGGGGCCTTTACAAGCCTAGCCATAGGATTACCCTGGCATCATGTCACCAGACCTTAGTTCCCAGTGCCTCTGTCAAGTAGAGCCACTGGAGTGATCCCTGGGGTGAATTTTCTATTTCACATCCACTCATCAAAATTTCTCTTGAAGAGGGTCACAAGGTGCTCTGCTTGACATGTATAGGAAGTCTATTCCATAGCATGGGCAGTCTCTGGGTTATGAACCTGTCCCTCCAGTATGTTCTGTTGATTGTGGTAATGAGGTTGAGGTCTCTGGAGTGTGTGGTTCGGAGGTATTTGGATTTCTTTAGATGTAGCATTTCTAACAGAGCTGGGTCAGACATGACTTTGTAAGTCAAGCAGAGATCGCCTCTAAGCAGGCGATATGAGACAGAGAATAGTTGGAGTTTTTTGAGTCTGTCCATATAGGACAAATGTTTAAGGCCTAGGATCCTCTTTGTGAAGTACTTTTGCAGCCTCTCCAGTTGTTGCAGGTGTCTAGTGAGATACATGCCAAATGGGGCATTGTACTCAATGATTGGCCTAATGAGGGAAGAGTAGAGGGAGACAATGACCTCTTTATTCCTGGATGCAAAACCCTTAGTAATGAGATGTGCCACATAGAATGACTTTCTGACCACAGTGGCGATGTGGTGATCAAAAGAGAGGTTACTCTCAATATGTGTTCCCAGATCTCTTATAACACCTTCTGTATTCAGTGTACTACTATCGATGTGGTAATTCAAGGGAACAAAGGATCATTTGTTGTTAAATAATGTCATAGTGGAGAACTGTAAAAAGGGGAAGAATCTAAGTATGGCATGAATTGACTAGAAAAAAAGCATTTGATAGTATCCCACATTCATGGATAAAAAAGTGCTTAAAAATGCATAAGATATGCCCTACACTGATCAACTACATTACAGTGACGATGAAACAGTGGCAGACCACTTTGCAATTAAGCCATGATAAAGGACAAATTATTATCCCAGGGATAAAATTTCAAAGGGGGATATTCCAGGGTGACTCTCTGTCACTACTGCTGTTCTGCCTTGCCCTTAACCCATTAAGCTGTTTACTTAACAGCTTAGGCCATGGCTGTAATTTGGCTCCTAGAAAACAACAAAGTCTAATGACTTCTCATCTTCTCTTTGTCAATGATTTAAAACTGTATAGCTCATCAGATGAGGAACCGAAAGCACATCTGCAAGTTGTCAAAACTTTTTCAGATGATATAAGAATGTCATTTGGTGTTGATAAATGTGCAAAAGCAACCTTTAAAGCAGGGAAACTGCAGCACCAGGAAAACATCAGTTTGGGACAAGAATGTGATATAAAAGAACTTGAGCAAGAGGGTGTGTATAAATATTTGGGAATTTATGAAGGATCAACAATAAAACATGAGCAAATGCAAATAAAACTTAGTAAGGAATACTTTAAAAGACTTAAATTAATCCTGAAAACACCATTGACATCTAGGAACAAAATCCAAGCTATAAACCAATTTGCTCTTCCTGTCCTAACTTACAGTTTTGGAGTGATTGACTGGCCCCAAAACGTGTTGGATAGATTAGATAGAAAAACAAGAAAGATGCATCATGCTCACCAAATGATTTATAAAAATCAGTGCATTCCAAGATTATATATTCCCTGTTCCGAAGGAGGGATGGGCCTCCTTGAAATTGATTACATGTATAGATCTGCAGTCGGGGGACTCCACACATATCTGCTGATCTCACCTCACAAGACCCAAACATAGTGAAAGTTTTGAAACATGAGGAGAATAAATCTAAGATGATTTCTCTGCTTAATCTAGCATAAGCATATCGGCGTCAGGCAGGAATGGAAATCAAACCAGAAGTAGATAAACATCAGGCAACAACTGAATGTGCCGTAAAGAAAAGAAAGAATATAAGGTGAAGGACCAGAGGAGAAGGCAAGAAATGTGGAAGATGCATAAATATAGTTGCAAGTATAGAAAACTTCTGGAAGAACCTCATGTTGATCACGAACGAATGCAGGAATGGTTAAGGAGAGGTGAATTCAAACCAAGAGATGAAAAGTTAATATTGGCGGCCCAAGATAGTGGGCTATATACACGCTGGTTTACACAGTCCATTGAACATGTGGGAGAAACAGACAAATGTCGGTTTTGTAAAACTGAATTGGAAACTGTTACACACCTCGTTGCTGGTTGTGACATACTAATGGCAGAAGGACTGTATACTGAAAGGCATAATAATGTGGCAGGACTGTTGCACTGGGGATTGTGCGAACATTATGGTACTGAAGTGGCAGAAAAACAATGGAAACATTAGCCACAAAGCATCATAGGAAATGATGAAGTTTACATTTCATGGGATCACCCATTACTAACAGTTCAAAAGATAGATGCTAGAAAGCCAGATATAGTGGCTCATGAAAAGAAGACAAAAGTAGCATTGATCATTGAAATTGCCACACCCAGTGACTACAGTGTCTTGCTTACAGAGAGACACAAAGTCCTAAATACCTTTATCTGCGGGCAGAAATGAGAGCAATGTGGAAGAAAGATACCCAGATAGTTTCAGTAGTAGTAGGAGCAACGGGTGTTATAAAAAAATCTACAATCGTATTTAGATATGTTACCAATGCACATAACTCTGCATGAATCACAGAAGGTGTCATTACTGGGCACATTGTGGGTACTGCGAAGAGCACTTTTGGATGACATCAAGGATTGAAACAATCCTAATTTTATGAACTTTAATTCTACTTTGATTTATGAATGGGGTCCATTCTCATCATTGTATTAGAAACCCAAAAGACTTGGAAAAGTTAAAAAAGAGGAAGTCTTTTGGAATCTGATCCTCGGTATCCAGAGCAGTGCCTCTAGGACAGACAGACAACCACAGTGAAGAAAGACCAGGGAGGGGAAACTTGCAGCTCTTCCTGAACAACGAATCCTGAGAGACCTACCAGCAGAGACTTTTTCCCAGCAGTATAAGACGGAGATAAATTTACTTGCACTTTTGATTAAACCAAAAAGACTTGTTTTTGCTTGGAAGAACATGCATTTTGTTTGTTTGGAATAAATTACATTTTTCTGCATTGGAGGTCTCACCAGCTTTAACCTTCCACAAATTTATAAAACATATTACAATTGAATTACCACATAGGTGGCAGTACACTAAACACCAAAAGTGTGATGAGAGACTTAGGGACACAGGTGGACAGTGGTCTCACCTTCGATAACCACATTGCCACAACAGTCAGGAAATCCTTCTATGTGGCACACCTCATCACTAAGGGCTTTTCAGCCAGAAAAAAGGAAGTCATTGTTCCACTGTACTCATCCCTCATTAGACCCATTATAGAGTACAATGCCCCATTTGGCATGTACCTCACAAGACATCTGCAACAGCTGGAAAGGCTGCAGAAATACCTCACTAAAAGAATCACAGGCCTAAAGCAGATGCCATATGCTGACCGTCTAAAAAAACTCCAGCTATTCTCTGTGGCATATCGTCTACTCAGAGGCGATCTCTGCTTAACATACAAGGCCATGTCAAACCCTGAGCTGTTGGACATGCTCCACTTAAAGAAATCCCAATCCCTCAGAGCCACATGCTCCAGGGATCTAAACCTTGTCATCACAATGAACAAAACATGCTGGAGGGATAGATTCCCCATACTCTGGAATAGACTGCACATACATGTCAAGCAGAGCGCCTCCTTGGCCCTCTTCAGAAGGAACCTTGATGATTGGATGGGAAATAAGAAATTCACCCCGGGGATCACATCAGTCGCCCTGCAAGACAGGGGTCCAGGGAAGTAAATATTGTGGGAAGCAATATCCAGGGAATTGTTATGGTTAGGCTTGTAAAGGCCCTAGGGCCGATAGCCTAGTACCAACCTATGAACCTATTTGCTGGATTTGCATGTGTTTCTATTTCATTCACTGCACCATGTAGCCGCTGCTTTCTCAGCTGTTTGTATCTCTTTCTGCAATCCTTACACATAAAATAATCTTGAATGCCTTTGGAAATGTTTAGTTTCAATTCAGATGCAATATTTATTCACAACCATTGCTGAAAATGCTATAATGGTTCTAACACTAAGTACTTCATCCAAATTTCCACCAGATTTTCGGCTGTCACACAGTATCATTTCATAGGAAGTGAGTAGGCATGCAGTCCAGGACAGCATTGAAGAGCTAAGGTCAATTTGCCAGTTGTTCCCAAGCACAATCTGGTTAGAATAGGCTAAGAGAGTAGTTTATTAGCAGCTAATACCCTTAATCCTATCTGCTAACTGCTAGACTTACACATATGCACATACCTATGTAATCAGTAATGTCAGACATACTCTCTCACTATATCAAGGAAAAAGACTGGAGAACAGCAAACCAGTCCAAACTTTAACAGTAGAACAAGTAGTATACAAATTAAATTGTTAACCTAGGTTTCGTCCTAACCTAAAGGACTTCATCAGAACAATGATACTTGCCCAAACATTCATTTATTGGATATTAGACACCTTAGATCGACTAATGCCCTAGCTAGACATATTGGTAAATTTTCAGGGCATAATTTTAAATTTTGTGTTATTCAGCCAATTAAACAAGACATCAAAGGAAAGATAGTGGATGTGCATCTAGATATTTGTGAGCTGAAATGGCAATTAAGGCTAGATGCCCCAAATTTTCCTGGCATAAACTATAGCGTTAGCATTGCTCCTATACTAAAATTAAAACATATATTAGGTAGGAAATAGTATAAGTTATTATACTAATATATTAATGTATTTTAAATGAATACGTTTTACATAATTTTAAGTTTTATGTATATTTATAGTTGTATGTATTAGTTATTCAAACTAGTCATGTTGCTGTAAGGTTTTATATTGGTTAATCGGTTAACTGGGTGGGTATTTAAATGAATGTTTAGGCAAGTATCATTGTTCTGATGAAGTCCTTTAGGTTAGGATGAAACCTAGGTTAACAATTTCATTTGTATACTACTTGTTCTACTATTAAAGTTTGGATTGGTTTTCTGTTCTCCAGTCGTTTTTCCTTGATACGGTTGTGTTTGGTTACCAGTATACTCTCTCACTGATCCCTCTGGTTACAATGACTACAGTGAATGATGGCATTCGTAGACAGGTTGAGTAGTACATAAAGTCAAGAAAAACCTTTGTGTACTATACAAGGCTGCCCCAGATCACCCCTACCCCCAGTTGTGCTCGGCTCTATGCCACTTAGTAGAACAAGTTTTAAGAGTGACTTGTAAATGCAGTAGTCTGTGATGATGCCATATTGGTATGGTGCAGCATGTCCATTCCTGCTGCCTACAAGCAGCCATGTGTGTGTTATTGCTTACACTCAACGATGGCATGAGACAGGATCCTGTGTGCCTGTAATGCCATTTGAGCAGGTCATACTTATCAGCTGGATATTATCTGTTGCAATATATAGATATGAAAGTCTATATCGCCTGGTCTACTTCACACACCCGAAATAACACATAAACAAAAACCAGATGACTGACACGAGAATGCCGAAACTCCAAATAAACAAACATCCACATAGCCAAAAAGTTTCTTACAGTAAGTAACCACTGGGGAAAAACTCCCGGAGAACACACATCACCATCTACAACTTACCCATATGGGGGTTTGCGCCCCCATCCCCAACTAAATATGCCAACTCTGAGATCGCACTACAGTGATGAAAAGGGTAAATGTCCCTTTGTTACCCCAGTGGTTACTTGCCCTGGGAAACTTTTTGGCTATGTGGACATTTGTTTATTTGGAGTTTTGGCATTCTCATCTCAGTCATCTGGTCTTTGGTTATGTGGTATTTTGGGTATGTGAAGTGGACCCATACTGCCACCATATGTGCATGTATCTGCAGGATTAGGACACAGCCGGGTTAACTTAGTACTGGTAATCATTCAGCAGGTATTACATTGTCACAGATGCTCACAAACTGTATTATTGCCCATGCAGCAGTATATCTGTCAAAGCCCATAGTCAAAGTGCAGGTCTTGTTGCAGGCCCTTCATCTCTATGGCAGACAGCTGTTTGGCCAAGAGAATGCTGCCTGGCCATGCTGTGACCATGCATGGAAGGGCATTGTTTCTTAAATGCTTTTGGTGGCCATGACCAAAATCATGAGCAACTCTGATGCAGGGCTACTGACATGATCTGTGATGCATAAAACTGTGCTGCCTGCTTTGTAGTGGGGAGTAGGGCAATTGGGGGTGAACTGCTGTTGACGGAGTTGGAGGAGTTTCTTGTTCTTCTGTTGAGAGGGTCATACTCATCAAATAAAAGTATAAGTCATGGGCATTCAGAAGCCGCATAGCTGAAATATCGCATGTACTTAAGGGGTCATTTGCATAAATTCCATGGACTTCCATTATAGGAGGTTTAAAGTATTACATAGGGAAAACTGTAGTTTGGCTGGATTTGTTTTTTTTTTCAGTTTTTACTGAATGGTTTGTCTGTGTAAACATTTTACTCCTTGGTTTAGATGTTAATTGTGAGATTTTGCAGGCAAATTATTGTTTATGGACAGCAGGCATGATTTGAAGTCTTGTATTTCTAAAGTACAGCTAAACATCCACTTATGTTGTGCTGATGAGGTGAGGTCACTAAAAGTCTGAAACAAGCATGTCCACAGCTAGTGAGATTATGATTCACTTACCTGAATGCACCCATAAACACTTAAAAAGTAAAAAGGCATAGGCATTCAGAAGCCATGTATTTTAAACACTGTATGTCCTTAACAGGACATGTGCATATATCCATTGGACTCCATTACAGGGAGTTTGAGGTATTACACAGTGAAAACTCTAGCTTGGCCAGGTTTTTCTTACAGTTTTTACTAAATGGTTTGTTTGTGTGACCCCTTTACCCTTTGGTTTATTTGTATATAGGTACACACAATATTAAGTAAATTACATTTTATGAAGTATTACTTTTTCAAACACAGTTTATCTAAAAGTAAAATTATATATTACAAATATTAAGCAATATACTTATACAACAATCTTAACGAACATTGTAGTACATGGTTATCTAACCAGAAGTTGTTTACGTCATATAAAGTGTATTTTGTGGATTAATTTACAATGGTCAATGCATGTTTTGTATAATTGTTATGTAGTCATGATTTATTTTAATAATATTTTACTTTAGAGACATCAAAAGTAAGTGTTGTATGAGCAGAAGACTTAACAAGTCTTACTGTGATGTTGAAATTATAATCATCAACAGTTTTTCCTACTTTCTACATGGGGTTGGGGTGTCAGGTCAGCTGTTACCACCTCTCACAGTTCATTACCACTCTCCTACCCTTCTCGATAGTCATGTCTGCCTCTAGTTTTTTTTAATAATGCAATTTATGCCGAATGATTTACCCCACTGGGATCAGCCTATATGAAGTAGCTGCAGTGTATGTGAATCTGGTGCTTTCCTGAGGAGAAAGTGTCATTTGCATGTGTGCTCCATACATAGAGTACTGTGGCTGCATGCATCTATATCATATTATCGTACGATGTATATAGTGAACGCTATTTCATCGTACTGATAATAATGAAACAACAAAATATCGAACAAAAGGAACAGCAAATTTTTTCCCAGGAAAAAAATTTGCTGCTCCGTGAAATTTGCTGCTCCGTGAAAAAAAAAAAGAAAAACTTAAACACAAATTTAAATGGGGGGCTTCACCCCCCACCCCCCCTGGGAAAATATTCGATGTTCCATGACTTTGCTATTTTGCCATTTTGACAGTACCGGATCGACTAAATAGCATTTGCTATTTAGTCCATTCAATAGTGTGAAATAGACCTGGCTGCACAATGGAGAAAAACCATGAACAAGGTCTCACCCCACCGCACTGTGTACCACTCTGTACGAATCATGTACAGCTTTGGTATGCCATTCTACTGTGTACCAGCTCTGTTCATGGTGTGATATGTTTATGAATAGCACCATTAATTTTCTGCCTTCAGTTAGGCCTTTCTACATTATGTGTATCACTTATCTTTTAAACAAATGTCAAAATGTCTTTTTCTTCTTCTTTTTATTTTGGCTGCTCCCATTAGGGGTTGCCACAGTGGATCATCTGTTTCCATTTCTTCCCATCCTCTCCATTTTGCTCTGTCACACCAACCACTTGCATATCTTCTCTCATGACATCCATAAACCTTATCTTAGGCCTTCCTCTTTTCCTCTTACCTGGCACCACCATCCTTAGCATCCTTCTCTCAATATATCCAGCATCGCTCCTCAGCACATGCCCAAACCAATGCAATCTCACCTCTCTGGCTTTGTCTCCAAACCGTCCAACCTGAGCTGACCCTCCAATATACTTAATCCTAATCCTGTCCATCCTCGTCACACCCAATGCAAATCTTAACATCTTTAATTCTGCCACCTCCAACTCTGACTCTTGCCTTTTTGTCAGTGCCACCGTCTCCAACCCATATAACATAGTTGGTCTCACTACCCTCTTGTAGACCTTCCCTTTCACTCTTACTGGTACCCATCTGTCACAAATCACTCCTGATAGTCTTCTCCACCCACTCCACTATGCCTGCACTCTCTTCTTCACCTCTCTTCCACACTCACCATTACTCTAAACTGTTGATCCCAAGTATTCAAACTCATCCTCCTTTGCCAACTCTACTCCATGCATCCTCACCATTCCTCTATCCTCCCTTTCATTCACACACATATATTCTGTCTTAGTCCTGCTGACCTTCATTCCTCTTCTCTCTAGAGCATATCTCCACCTCTCCAGGGTTTCCTCAACCTGTTCCCTACTCTCACTACAGATAACATGATACATTAAAAAGTTGTTAAGAAGACAGACTATTATCAATTAATTTACCTTAAGAGCAGTGAGAAACTATGCAACAGTATCTCTTCCTAACAAGGTATCTGATGTACAGATCTGTAAGATGGAATTAATTCACGGTTAGTTTCTGTTCATATGTCAGACACTGACAAAAATATTTGTTCCTTCTTTTGCATTAACTTTACTCTGTAAATTAAAACAAATACAAAAGATTTAATTAAGTAACTGCATATAAATACTTGTATCTGATTGCGCTCACATGGTAGTTTATGTGGTGAGTAGTACTACAGTGTGAGGTAACAGCATCAGGAGCTCTAACATGTGAAAGCAAATTCACTAACAAGACAGACAAACAAAAATTATCATTTTTGCAGAGAAAAGCCCGCGGTACCCCCCCTCTACTTTTTAATTATTCACACTCTGATGTTACACAGTTTGTAAGAGGAGAGCTTGCCCCACCCCTCAAAAAATCCTGATAAAGTATGTATTTGTTGTTGGTCCCTGTCAAGGAAATGGTCCTTTCTTAAGTTTTGGAGTTTGATGTACAATACTTCTGAAAGGAATGACATTGTGAGCGCCCACTTACGAAAACGTCATTCATTTACTCCCAGTCTGCATGGCATTAATTGTACCATCTCTTATCTTTTAAAGGTAGCATTTATAAAACCCTCACAATGTTGACAACAGCAAGATTAGACTCAAATGAATCAGGAATGTAGGGATGAGTTCTTTATAAATAAAAGCTCACAACGTCTGTCTGTCTCTCTTCACAGTGAACCTTTTCTGTAGTAGAACCAATCACTGTGTGCCATATATCCAGACCTGCTACACCATACTGTATGTACAGTAAGACCAGTCACAGAGTATACTCTGTACAGTAGAGTCACTCATTGTGTACTTTATGTGCAAAAGAACAAGTTACAGTGTAAACTCTGTAGAGTAGAACCACTCGCCATGTACGATCTGTGCAATATAACTACTCACATTGTATCTTTTGTGTAGTAGGACGATTCACAGAGCACATTCTGTGCAGTACAACCACTCATATTATATTTATGTATAGTAAGACCAGTCACAGAGTACACTCTGTACAGTAGAGTCACTCATGGTGTACTTTCTGTGCAATATAACTACACATGTTGTATCTTTTGTGTAGTAGGACGATTCACAGAGCACATTCTGTGCAGTACAACCACTCATATTATATTTATGTAAAGTAAGACCAGTCACAGAGTACACTCTGTACAGTAGAGTCACTCATGGTGTACTTTCTGTGCAATATAACTACACATGTTGTATCTTTTGTGTAGTAGTATGAGTCACAGAGCACATTCTGTGCAGTAGGAACATTTATAGTGTACATTTGTGTAGTAGGACCAGTCACAGAGCACATTCTGTGCAGAAGGAGAATTCATAGTGTACATTTGTGTAGTAGGACCAGTCACAGAGCACATTCTATGCAGTACGACCACTCATATTGGATTTATGTATAGTATGACCAGTCACAGAGTACACACTGTACAGTAGGGGCATTCATAGTGTACATTTGTGTAATAGAACCAGTCACAGAGCACATTCTGTGCAGTACGACCACTCATATTATATTTATGTATACTAAGACAAGTGACAGAGTACACTCTGTACAGTAGAGTTACTCATGGTGTACTTTCTGTGCAATATAACTACTCATGTTGTATCTTTTGTGTAGTAGGACCAGACACAGAGCACATTCTGTGCAGAAGGAGCATTCATAGTGTACATTTGTGTAGTAGGACCAGTCACAGAGCACATGATATGCATTATGACCACTCATATTGGATTTATGTATAGTACGACCAGTCACAGAGTACACGCTGTACAGTAGGGGTATTCATAGTGTACATTTGTGCAGTAGGACCACTCACAGAGCATATTTTTTGCAGTAGGAACATTCATAGTATATATTTGTGTATTAGGACCAGTCACAGAGCACATTCTGTGCAGTAGGAACATTCATATTATACATTTGTGTAGTAGGACCAGTCACAGAGCACATTTTGCGCAGTAAGAGCATTCATAGTGTATATTTGTGTAGTAGAACCAGTCACAGAACACATTCTATGCAGTACAACCATTCATATTGTATTTATGTACAGCAAGACCAGTCACAGAGTGCACTCATGGTGTACTTTCTGTGCAATATAATTACTCATGTTGTATCTTTTGTGTAGTAGGACCAGTCACAGAGCACATTCTGTACAGTAAGAGAATTCATAGTGTACATTTGTATAGTAGGACCAGTCACAGGGCACATTCTGTGCAGTAGGAACATTCATAGTGTAGATTTGTGTAGTAGGACCAGTCATAGAGCACATTTTGTGCAGTAGGAACATTCATAGTGTATATTTGTGTAGTAGGACTAGTCACAGAGCACATTTTGTGCAGGAGGAACATTCATAGTGTATATTTGTGTAGTAGAACCAGTCACAGAACACATTTTATGCAGTAGGACCACTCATATTATATTTATGTATAGTAAGACCAGTCTCAGAGTACACTCTGTACAGTAGAGTCACTTGTGGTGTACTTACTGTGCAATATAACTACTCATATTGTATCTTTTGTGTAGTAGGTTGAGTCACAGAGCACATTCTGTGCAGTAAGAGCATTAGTAGCATACATTTGTATAGTAGGAGAAGTCAAGAACACATTCTGTACAGTAGGAACATTCATAGTGTACATTTGTGAAGTAGGATGAGTCACAGAGCATATTCTGTGCCGTAGGAACATTCACAGTATACATTTGCATAATAAGACCAGTCACAGACTACTCTGTGTACAGTAGAGTCACTCATGGTGTACTTTCTGTGCAATATAACTACTCATGTTGTATCTTTTGTGTAGTAGGACCAGTCACAGAGCACATTCTGTGTAGTAGGAGCATTTACAGTGTACATTTGTGTAGTAGAACCAGTCATAGAGCACATTCTGTGCAGTAGGAACATTCATAGTGTGCATTTGTGTAGTAGGACCAGTCAGAGAGCACATTCTGTGCAGTAGGAGCATTCATAGTGTACATTTGTGTAGTAGGACCAATCACAGAACACATTCTATGCAGTACGACCACTCATATTATATTTATGTATAGTAAAACCAGTCAAGGAGTACATTCTGTACAGTAGAGTCACTCATTGTGTACTTTCTGTGCACTATAACTACTCATGTTGTATCTTTTGTTCAGTTGGACAAGTCACAGAGCACATTCTGTGCAGTAGGAACATTCATAGTGTATATTTGTGTAGTAGGACCAGATACAGAGCACATTTTGTGCAGTAGGGACATTCATAGTGTATATTTGTGTAGTAGAACCAGTAACAGAACACATTCTATGCAGTACAACCATTCATATTACATTTATGTATACTAAGACCAGTCACAGAGTACACTCTGTGCAGTAGAGTCACTCATGGTGTACTTTCTGTGCAATATAACTACTCATGTTGTATCTTTTGTGTAGTAGGACCAGTCACAGAGCATATTCTGTGCAGTAGGAGTATTCGTAGTGTACATTTGTGTAGTAGGACCAGTCACAGAGCACATTCTGTACAGTAGGAGAATTCATGGTAAACATTTGTGTAGTAGGACCAGTCACAGGGCACATTCTGTACACATTCATAGTGTTCATTTGTGTAGTAGGACCAGTCACAGAGCACATTCTGTGGAGATGGAACATTCATAGTGTTCATTTGTGTAGTAGGACCAATCACAGAGCACATTATGTGCAGTAAGAACATTCATAGTGTACATTTGTGTAGTAGGACAAGTCACAGAGCACATTTTGTGCAGTAGGAACATTTATAGTGTATATTTGTGTAGTAGAATCCGTCACAGAAAACATTTTATGCAGTAGGACCACTCATATTATATTTATGTATAGTAAGACCAGTCACAGAGTACACTCTGTACAGTAGAGACACTCATGGTGTACTTTCTGTGCAATATAACTACTTATGTTGTATCTTTTGTGCAGTAGGACCATTCACAGAACACATTCTGTGCAGTAGGAGCATTTATAGTGTACATTTGTGTAGTAGGACCAGTCACAGAGCACATTCTGTGCAGTAGGAACTTTCTGGTGTGTACATTTGTGTAGTAGGATGAGTCACAGAGAACATTATGTGTTGTAGGAACATTAATAGTGTGCATTTGTGTAGTAGAACCAGTCACAGAACACATTCTATACAGTACGACAACTCATATTATATTTATGTATAGTAAGACCAGTCAAAGAGTACACTCTGTACAGTAGAGCCACTCATTGTGTACTTTCTGTGCAATATAACTACTCATGTTTTATCTTTTGTGTAGTTGGACCAGTCACAGAGCGCATTCTGTGCAGTAAGAGCATTGGTAGTGTACATTTGTATAGTAGGACGAGTCACAGAGCACATTATGTGCATTAGGAACATTCATAGTGTATATTTGTGTAGTAGGACCAGACACAGAGCACATTTTGTGCAGTAGGAACATTCATAGTGTATATCTGTGTAGTAGAACCAGTAACAGAACACATTCTATGCAGTACAACCATTCATATTATATTTATGTATACTAAGACCAGTCACAGAGTACACTCTGTGCAGTAGAGTCACTCATGGAGTACTTTCTGTGCAATATAACTACTCATGTTGTATCTTTTGTGTAGTAGGACCAGTCTTAGAGCACATTCTATGCAGTAGGAGCATTGATAGTGTACATTTGTGTTGTAGGACCAGTCACAGAGCACATTCTGTACAGTAGGAGAATTCATGGTAAACATTTGTGCAGTAGGACCATTCACAGGGCACATTCTGTACACATTCATAGTGTAAATTTGTGTAGTAGGACCAGTCACAGAGCACATTCTGTACAGTAGGAGAATTCATGGTAAACATTTGTGTAGTAGGACCAGTCACAGGGCACATTATGTGCAGTAGGAACATTCATAGTATACATTTGTGTAGTAGGACAAGTCACAGAGCACATTTTGTGCAGTAGGAACATTTATAGTGTATATTTGTGCAGTAGAATCCATCACAGAACACATTTTATGCAGCAGGACCACTCATGTTATATTTATGTATAGTAAGACCAGTCACAGTGTGCACTCCGTACAGTAGTATCACTCATGGTGTACTTTCTGTGCAATATAACTACTCCTGTTGTATCTTTTGTGTAGTTGGACCAGTCACAGAGCACATTCTGTGCAGTAGGAACATTCATAGTGTACATTTGTGTAGTAGGACCAGTCACAGAGCACATTCTGTGCCGTAGGAACATTCTGGTGTGTACATTTGTGTAGTAGGACCAGTCACAGAGAACATTCTGTCCAGTAGGAACATTCATAGTGTACATTTGTGTAGTAGGGCCAGTCACAGAGCACATTCTGTACAGTAGGAACATTCTGGTGTGTACATTTGTGTAGTAGGACCAGTCACAGAGAACATTCTGTGCAGTAGGTACATTAATCGTGTACATTTGTGTAGTAGGACCAGTCACAGAACACATTCTATGCAGTACAACTACTCATATTATGTTTATGTATAATAAGACCAGTCACAGAATACACTCTGTACAGTAGAGTCACTCATTGTGTACTTTCTGTGCAATATAACTACTCATGTTGTATATTTTGTGTAGTTGGAGCAGTCACAGACCACATTCTGTGCAGTAAGAGCATTGGTAGTGTACATTTGTATAGTAGGACAAGTCACAGAGTGCATTCTGTACAGTAGGAACATTCATATTGTACATTTGTCTGGTACAACCAGTCACAGAGCACATTCTGTGCAGTAGGAGAATTCATGGTAAATATTTGTGTAGTAGGACCAGTCACAGTAGGAACATTCATAGTGTATATTTGTGTAGTAGAACCAGTCACAGAACACATTCTATACAGTTGGACCACTCATATTATATTTATGTATAGTAAGACCAGTCACAGAGTACACTATGTACAGTAGAGTGACTCGTGGTGTACTTTCTGTGCAATATAACTACTCATGTTGTATCTTTTGTGTAGTAGGATGAGTCACAGAGCACTTTCTGTGCAGTAAGAGCATTAGTAATGTACATTTGTATAGTAGGAGAAGTCAAGGACACATTCTGTACAGTAGGAACATTCATAGTGTTCATTTGTGAAGTAGGACGAGTCACAGAGCACATTTTGTGGCTTAGGAGCATTCATAGTATACATTTGTATAGTAAGACCAGGCACAGAGTATACTCTGTACAGTAGAGTCACTCATGGTGTACTTTCTGTGTAATATACCTACTCATGTTGCATCTTTTGTGTAGTAGGACCAGTCACAGAGCACATTATGTGCAGTAGTAGCATTCATAGTGTACATTTGTGTAGTATGACCAGTCATAGAGCACATTCTGTGCAGTAGGAACATTCATAGTGTACATTTGTATAGTATGACCAGTCACTGAGCACATTCTGTGCAGTAGGAACATTCTGGTGTGTACATTTGTGTAGTAGGACCAGTCACAGAGAACATTCTGTGTAGTAGGAGCATTAATAATGTACATTTGTGTAGTAGAACTAGTCACAGCACACATTCTATGCAGTATGACCACTCATATTATATTTATGTATAGTAAGACCAGTCACAGAGTACACACTGTACAGTAGGGGCATTCATAGTGTACATTTGTGTAATAGAACCAGTCACAGAGCACATTCTGTGCAGTACGACCACTCATATTATATTTATGTATACTAAGACAAGTGACAGAGTACACTCTGTACAGTAGAGTTACTCATGGTGTACTTTCTGTTCAATATAACTACTCATGTTGTATCTTTTGTGTAGTAGGACCAGACACAGAGCACATTCTGTGCAGAAGTAGCATTCATAGTGTACATTTGTGTAGTAGGTCCAGTCACAGAGCACATTATATGCATTACGACCACTCATATTGGATTTATGTATAGTACGACCAGTCACAGAGTACACGCTGTACAGTAGGGGCATTCATAGTGTACATTTGTGCAGTAGGACCACTCACAGAGCATATTTTGTGCAGTAGGAACATTCATAGTATATATTTGTGTATTAGGACTAGTCACAGAGCACATTCTGTGCAGTAGGAACATTCATATTATACATTTGTGTGGTAGGACCAGTCACAGAGCACATTTTGCTCAGTAAGAGCATTCATAGTGTATATTTGTGTAGTAGAACCAGTCACAGAACACATTCTATGCAGTACAACCATTCATATTGTATTTATGTACAGCAAGACCAGTCACAGAGTGCACTCATGGTGTACTTTCTGTGCAATATAATTACTCATGTTGTATCTTTTGTGTAGTAGGACCAGTCACAGAGCACATTCTGTACAGTAAGAGAATTCATAGTGTACATTTGTATAGTAGGACCAGTCACAGGGCACATTCTGTGCAGTAGGAACATTCATAGTGTAGATTTGTGTAGTAGGACCAGTCATAGAGCACATTTTGTGCAGTAGGAACATTCATAGTGTATATTTGTGTAGTAGGACTAGTCACAGAGCACATTTTGTGCAGGAGGAACATTCATAGTGTATATTTGTGTAGTAGAACCAGTCACAGAACACATTTTATGCAGTAGGACCACTCATATTATAATTATGTATAGTAAGACCAGTCTCAGAGTACACTCTGTACAGTAGAGTCACTTGTGGTGTACTTACTGTGCAATATAACTACTCATATTGTATCTTTTGTGTAGTAGGTTGAGTCACAGAGCACATTCTGTGCAGTAAGAGCATTAGTAGCGTACATTTGTATAGTAGGAGAAGTCAAGAACACATTCTGTACAGTAGGAACATTCATAGTGTACATTTGTGAAGTAGGATGAGTCACAGAGCATATTCTGTGCCGTAGGAACATTCACAGTATACATTTGCATAATAAGACCAGTCACAGACTACTCTCTGTACAGTAGAGTCACTCATGGTGTACTTTCTGTGCAATATAACTACTCATGTTGTATCTTTTGTGTAGTAGGACCAGTCACAGAGCACATTCTGTGTAGTAGGAGCATTTACAGTGTACATTTGTGTAGTAGAACCAGTCATAGAGCACATTCTGTGCAGTAGGAACATTCATAGTGTACATTTGTGTAGTAGGACCAGTCAGAGAGCACATTCTGTGCAGTAGGAGCATTCATAGTGTACATTTGTGTAGTAGGACCAATCACAGAACACATTCTATGCAGTACAACCACTCATATTATATTTATGTATAGTAAAACCAGTCAAGGAGTACATTCTGTACAGTAGAGTCACTCATTTTGTACTTTCTGTGCAATATAACTACTCATGTTGTATCTTTTGTGCAGTTGGACAAGTCACAGAGCACATTCTGTGCAGTAGGAACATTCATAGTGTATATTTGTGTAGTAGGACCAGACACAGAGCACATTTTGTGCAGTAGGGACATTCATAGTGTATATTTGTGTAGTAGAACCAGTAACAGAACACATTCTATGCAGTACAACCATTCATATTACATTTATGTATACTAAGAACAGTCACAGAGTACACTCTGTGCAGTAGAGTCACTCATGGTGTACTTTCTGTGCAATATAACTACTCATGTTGTATCTTTTGTGTAGTAGGACCAGTCACAGAGCACATTCTGTGCAGTAGGAGTATTCGTAGTGTACATTTGTGTAGTAGGACCAGTCACAGAGCACATTCTGTACAGTAGGAGAATTCATGGTAAACATTTGTGCAGTAGGACCAGTCACAGGGCACATTCTGTACACATTCATAGTGTTCATTTGTGTAGTAGGACCAGTCACAGAGCACATTCTGTGGAGATGGAACATTCATAGTGTTCATTTGTGTAGTAGGACCAATCACAGAGCACATTCTGTGCAGTAGGAACATTCATAGTGTACATTTGTGTAGTAGGACAAGTCACAGAGCACATTTTGTGCAGTAGGAACATTTATAGTGTATATTTGTGTAGTAGAATCCATCACAGAAAACATTTTATGCAGTAGGACCACTCATATTATATTTTTGTATAGTAAGACCAGTCACAGAGTACACTCTGTACAGTAGAGACACTCATGGTGTACTTTCTGTGCAATATAACTACTTATGTTGTATCTTTTGTGCAGTAGGACCATTCACAGAACACATTCTGTGCAGTAGGAGCATTTATAGTGTACATTTGTGTAGTAGGACCAGTCACAGAGCACATTCTGTGCAGTAGGAACTTTCTGGTGTGTACATTTGTGTAGTAGGATGAGTCACAGAGAACATTATGTGTTGTAGGAACATTAATAGTGTGCATTTGTGTAGTAGAACCAGTCACAGAACACATTCTATACAGTACGACAACTCATATTATATTTATGTATAGTAAGACCAGTCAAAGAGTACACTCTGTACAGTAGAGTCACTCATTGTGTACTTTCTGTGCAATATAACTACTCATGTTTTATCTTTTGTGTAGTTGGACCAGTCACAGAGCGCATTCTGTGCAGTAAGAGCATTGGTAGTGTACATTTGTATAGTAGGACGAGTCACAGAGCACATTATGTGCATTAGGAACATTCATAGTGTATATTTGTGTAGTAGGACCAGACACAGAGCACATTTTGTGCAGTAGGAACATTCATAGTGTATATCTGTGTAGTAGAACCAGTAACAGAACACATTCTATGCAGTACAACCATTCATATTATATTTATGTATACTAAGACCAGTCACAGAGTACACTCTGTGCAGTAGAGTCACTCATGGAGTACTTTCTGTGCAATATAACTACTCATGTTGTATCTTTTGTGTAGTAGGACCAGTCTTAGAGCACATTCTGTGCAGTAGGAGCATTGATAGTGTACATTTGTGTTGTAGGACCAGTCACAGAGCACATTCTGTACAGTAGGAAAATTCATGGTAAACATTTGTGCAGTAGGACCATTCACAGGGCACATTCTGTACACATTCATAGTGTAAATTTGCGTAGTAGGACCAGTCACAGAGCACATTCTGTACAGTAGGAGAATTCATGGTAAACATTTGTGTAGTAGGACCAGTCACAGGGCACATTATGTGCAGTAGGAACATTCATAGTGTACATTTGTGTAGTAGGACAAGTCACAGAGCACATTTTGTGCAGTAGGAACATTTATAGTGTATATTTGTGCAGTAGAATCCATCACAGAACACATTTTATGCAGTAGGACCACTCATATTATATTTATGTATAGTAAGACCAGTCACAGTGTGCACTCCGTACAGTAGTATCACTCATGGTGTACTTTCTGTGCAATATAACTACTCCTGTTGTATCTTTTGTGTAGTTGGACCAGTCACAGAGCACATTCTGTGCAGTAGGAACATTCATAGTGTACATTTGTGTAGTAGGACCAGTCACAGAGCACATTCTGTGCCGTAGGAACATTCTGGTGTGTACATTTGTGTAGTAGGACCAGTCACAGAGAACATTCTGTCCAGTAGGAACATTCATAGTGTACATTTGTGTAGTAGGGCCAGTCACAGAGCACATTCTGTACAGTAGGAACATTCTGGTGTGTACATTTGTGTAGTAGGACCAGTCACAGAGAACATTCTGTGCAGTAGGTACATTAATCGTGTACATTTGTGTAGTAGGACCAGTCACAGAACACATTCTATGCAGTACAACTACTCATATTATGTTTATGTATAATAAGACCAGTCACAGAATACACTCTGTACAGTAGAGTCACTCATTGTGTACTTTCTGTGCAATATAACTACTCATGTTGTATATTTTGTGTAGTTGAGCAGTCACAGACCACATTCTGTGCAGTAAGAGCATTGGTAGTGTACATTTGTATAGTAGGACAAGTCACAGAGTGCATTCTGTACAGTAGGAACATTCATATTGTACATTTGTCTGGTACAACCAGTCACAGAGCACATTCTGTGCAGTAGGAGAATTCATGGTAAATATTTGTGTAGTAGGACCAGTCACAGTAGGAACATTCATAGTGTATATTTGTGTAGTAGAACCAGTCACAGAACACATTCTATACAGTTGGACCACTCATATTATATTTATGTATAGTAAGACCAGTCACAGAGTACACTATGTACAGTAGAGTGACTCGTGGTGTACTTTCTGTGCAATATAACTACTCATGTTGTATCTTTTGTGTAGTAGGATGAGTCACAGAGCACTTTCTGTGCAGTAAGAGCATTAGTAATGTACATTTGTATAGTAGGAGAAGTCAAGGACACATTCTGTACAGTAGGAACATTCATAGTGTTCATTTGTGAAGTAGGACGAGTCACAGAGCACATTTTGTGGCTTAGGAGCATTCATAGTATACATTTGTATAGTAAGACCAGGCACAGAGTATACTCTGTACAGTAGAGTCACTCATGGTGTACTTTCTGTGTAATATACCTACTCATGTTGCATCTTTTGTGTAGTAGGACCAGTCACAGAGCACATTATGTGCAGTAGTAGCATTCATAGTGTACATTTGTGTAGTATGACCAGTCATAGAGCACATTCTGTGCAGTAGGAACATTCATAGTGTACATTTGTGTAGTAGGACCAGTCACTGAGCACATTCTGTGCAGTAGGAACATTCTGGTGTGTACATTTGTGTAGTAGGACCAGTCACAGAGAACATTCTGTGTAGTAGGAGCATTAATAATGTACATTTGTGTAGTAGAACTAGTCACAGCACACATTCTATGCAGTATGACCACTCATATTATATTTATGTATAGTAAGACCAGTCACAGAGTACACTCTGTACAGTAGAGTCACTCATGGTGTACTTTCTGTGCAATATAACAACTCATGTTGTATCTTTGGTGTAGTAGGACCAGTCACAGAGCACATTCTGTGCAGTAAGAACATTCATTAGGCCAACCTCCCACCCCCACCCCATTTGTGTAGTAGGACCAGTCACAGAGCACATTCTGTGAAGTAGCAGCATTCATTAGGCGAACCTCCCACCCCCACCCCATTTGTGTAGTAGGACCAGTCATAGAGCACATTCTGTGCAGTAAAAGCATTCATTGTGTATATTTGTGTAGTAGAACCTGTCACAGAACACATTCTATGCAGTATGACCATTCATATTGTATTTATGTATAGTAAGACCAGTCACAGAGTACACTCTGTACAGTAGAGTCACTCATGGTGTACTTTCTGTGCAATATAACTACTCATGTTGTATCTTTTGTATAGTAGGACCAGTCACAGAGCACATTCTGTACAGTAGGAAAATTCATAGTTTACATTTGTGTAGTAGGACCAGTCACAGAGCACATTCTGTGCAATGGGAACATTCGTAGTATACATTTGTGTAGTAGGACCAGTCACAGCACAAATTCTGAGTAGTAGGAACATTCATAGTATACATTTGTGTAGTAGGACCAGTCACAGTGTGCATTCTGTGCAGTAGGAACATTCATAGTGTACAGTTGTGTAGTAGTAGCAGTCACAGAGCACATTCTGTCCAATAGGAACATTCATAGTGTGCATTTGTGTAGTAGGACCAGTCACAGAGCACATTCTATGCAGTACGACCACTCATATTGTATTTATGTATAATAAGACCAGTCACAGAGTACACTATGTACAGTAGGAGCATTAACAGTATACATTTGTGTAGTACGACCAGTCACAGAGCACATTCTGTGAAGTAGGACATTTATTAGGCCAACCTCCCACCCCCCCCATTCGTGTAGTAGGACCAGTCACAGTGCACATTCTGTGCAGTAGGAACATTCATAGTGTACATTTGTGTAGTAGGACCAGTCACAGAGCACATTCTGTGCCGTAGGAACATTCTGGTGTGCCCATTTGTGTAGTAGGACCAGTCACAGAGAACATTCTGTGCACTAGGAACATTCATAGTGTACATTTGTGTAGGAGGGCCAGTCACAAAGCACATTCTGTGCAGTAGGAACATTCTGGTGTGTACATTTGTGTAGTAGGACCAGTCACAGAAAACATTCTGTGCAGTAGGTACATTAATAGTGTACATTTGTGTAGTAGGACCAGTCACAGAACACATTTTATGCAGTACAACCACTCATATTATATTTATGTATAATAAGACCAGTCACAGAGTACACTCTGTACAGTAGAGTCACTCATTGTGTACTTTCTGTGCAATATAACTACTCATGTTGTATCATTTGTGTAGTTGGACCAGTCACAGAGCATATTCTGTGCAGTAAGAGCATTGGTAGTGTACGTTTGTATAGTAGGACGAGTCACAGAGCACATTCTGTACAGTAGGAACATTCATAGTGTACATTTGTGTAGTAGGACCAGTCACAGAGCACATTCTGCACAGTAGGAACATTCATAGTGTAATTTGTGTAGTAGAACCAGTCACAGAACACATTCTATGCAGTTGAACCAGTCATATTATATTTATGTATAGTAAGACCAGTCACAGAGTACACTCTGTACAGTAGAGTCACTTGTGGTGTACTTTGTGTGCAATATAACTACTCATGTTGTATCTTTTGTGTAGTAGGATGAGTCACAGAGCACATTCTGTGCAGTAAGAGCATTAGTAGCGTACATTTGCATAGTAGGAGAAGTGAAGAACACATTCTGTACAGTAGGAACATTCATAGTGTACATTTGTGAAGTAGGATGAGTCACTGAGCACATTCTGTCCAGTAGGAACATTTTGGTGTGTACATTTGTGTAGTAGGACCAGTCACAGAGAACATTCTGTGCAGTAGGAACATTAATACTGTACATTTGTGTAGTAGAACCAGTCACAGCACACATTCTATGCAGTATGACCACTCATATTATATTTATGTATAGTAAGACCAGTCATAGAGTACACTCTGTACAGTAGAGTCACTCATGGTGTACTTTCTGTGCAATATAACTACTCATGTTGTATCTTTTGTGTAGTAGGACCAGTCACAGAGCACATTCTGTGCCATAGGAGCATTCATAGTATGCATTTGCATAGTAACACCAGTTACAGAGTACATTCTGTACAGTAGAGTCACTCATGGTGTACTTTCTGTGCAATATAACTACTCATATTGTATCTTTTGGTAGTAGAACCAGTCACAGAGCCCATTCTGTGCAGTAGTAGCATTCATAGTGTACATTTGTGTAGTAGGACCAGTCATAGAGCACATTCTGTGCAGTAGAAACATTCATAGTGTACATTTGTGTAGTAGGACTAGTCACTGAGCACATTCTGTTCAGTAGGAACATTTTGGTGTGTACATTTGTGTAGTAGGACCAGTCACAAAGAACATTCTGTGCAGTAGGAACATTAATAGTGTACATTTGTGTAGTAGAACCAGTCACAGCACACATTCTATGCAGTATGACCACTCATATTATATTTATGTATAGTAAGACCAGTCATAGAGTACACTCTGTACAGTAGAGTCACTCATGGTGTACTTTCTGTGCAATATAACTACTTATGTTGTATCTTTGGTGTAGTAGGACCAGTCACAGAGCACATTTTGTGCAGTTAGAGCATTCATTAGGCCAACCTCCCACCCCCACCCCATTTGTGCAGTAGGATCAGTCACAGAACACATTCTGTGAAGTAGGAGCATTCATTAAGCCAACCTCCCACCCCCACCCCATTTGTGTAGTAGGACCAGTCACAAAGCACATTATGTGCAGTAAAAGCATTCATAGTGTATACTTGTGTAGTAGAACCTGTCACAGAACACATTCTATGCAGTACGACCATTCATATTGTATTTATGTATAGTAAGACCAGTCACAGAGTACACTCTGTACAGTATAGTCACTCATGGTGTACTTTCTGTGCAATATAACAACTCATGTTGTATCTTTTGTGTAGTAGAACCAGTCACAGAGCACATTCTGTGCAGTAGGACCATTCATATTGTATTTATGTATAGTAAGACCAGTCAAAGAGTACACTCTGTACAGTAGAGTCACTCATAGTCTACTTTCTGTGCAATATAACTACTCATGTTGTATCTTTTGTGTAGTAGGATGAGTCACAGAGCACATTATGTTCAGTAAGAGCATTAGTAGTGTATATTTGTATAGTAGGAGAAGTCACAAAACACATTCTGTACAGTATTATCATTCATAGTGTACATTTGTGAAGTAGGACAAGTCACCGAGCACATTCTGTGCTGTAGGAGCATTGATAGTATACATTTGTGTAGTAAGACCAGTCACAGAGTACGCTCTGTACAGTAGAGTCACTCATGGTGTACTTTCTGTGAAATATAACTACTCGTGTTGTATCTTTTGTGTAGTACGACCAGTCACAGAGCAAATTCTGTGCAGTAGGAGCATTTATAGTGTACAATTGTGCATTAGGACCAGTCACAGAGCAAATTCTGTGCAGTAAGAGCATTTGTATTGTAAATTTGTATAGTAGGATGAGTCACAGAGCTCATTCTATGCAGTAGGAACATTCATAGTATACATTTATGTAGTAGGACCAGTCACAAAACTCATTCTGTTCAGTAGGAACATTCATAGTGTACATTTGTGTAGTAGGACCAGTCACATAGCACATTCTATGCAGTACGACCACTCATATTATATTTATGAATAGTAAGACCAGTCACAGAGTACACTCTGTGCAGTAGAGTCACTCATGGTGTACTTTCTGTGCAATATAACTACTCATGTTGTATCTTTTTTGTAGTAGGACCAGTCACAGAGAACTTTCTGTGCAGCAGGAACATTCGTAGTATACATTTGTATAGTAGGATGAGTCACAGAGCCCATTCTGTGCAATAGGAGCATTCATAGTAAACATTTGTGTAGTAGGACCAGTCACAGAGCACATTTTGTGCAGTAGGAACATTCATACGGTCTATTTGTGTAGTAGACCCAGAAACAGAACACATTCTATGCAGTAGAACCACTCATATTGTATTTTTGTATAGTAAGACAAGTCACACCGTACACTCTGTACAGTAGAGTCACTCATGGTGCATTTTTTGTGCAATATAACTACTCATGTTGTATCTTTTTTGTAGTAGGACCAGTCACAGAGAACTTTCTGTGCAGCACAGCAGGAACATTCGTAGTATGCATTTGTATAGTAGGATGAGTCACAGAGCCCATTCTGTGCAATAGGAGCATTCATAGTAAACATTTGTATAGTAGGACGAGCCACAGAGCACATTCTGTGCAGTAGGAACATTCATAGTGTACATTTGTGTAGTAGGACAAGTCACAGACCACATCCTGTGCAGTAGGACCATTCATAGTGTACATTTGTGTAGTAGGACCAGTCATAGAGCACATTCTGTACAGTAGGAACATTCATTGTATACATTTATGTAGTAGGACCAGTCACAGAGCACAGTCTATACATTAGCAGTATTCATAGTATACATTTGTATAGATGGATGAGGCAAAGAGCACATTCTGTGCAGTAGGAACATTCATAGTGTATATTTGTTTAGTAGGACCAGTCACAGAACATATTTTGTGCAGTAAGAACATTCATAGTGTACATTTGTATAGTAGGACCAGTCATAGGGCACATTCTGTACAGTAGGAACATTCGTAGTATATATTTGTGTAGAACGACCAGTCACAGAGCACGTTCTGTACAGTAGGAACATTCAGTGTACATTTGTGTAGTAGGACCAGTCACAGAGCACATTTTGTCAAGTAAAAGATTCATACTGTATATTTGTGTAGTAAAACCAGTCAGAGAGTACACATTCTATGCAATATGGCCACTCATATTATATTTATGTATAGTAAGACCAGTCACAGAGTACACTCTGTACAGTAGATTCACTCATGGCGTACTTTCTTTGCAATATAACTACTCATGTTGTCTATTTTGTGTAGTAGGACCAGTTATAGAGCACATTCTGTGTCGTAGGAGCATTCATAGTATACATTTGTGTAGTAGGACCAGTCACAGAGCACATTCTGTACAGTCGGAAAATTCATAGTGTATATTTGTGTAGTAGGACCAGTCACAGAGCACATTCTGTGCTGTAGGAGCATTCATAGTATATGTTTGTGTAGTAGAACCAGTCACAGAGCACATTCTGTACAGTAGGAACATTCATAGTATACATTTGTGTAGTAGGACCAGTCACAGATCACATTCTGTTCAGTAGGAAAATTCATAGTGTATGTTTGTGTAGTAGGACCAGTCACAGAGCACATTATGTGCCGTAGGAGCATTCATAGTATACATTTGTGTAGTAGGACCAGTCACAAAGCACATTTTCTACAGTAGGAACATTCATAGTATACATTTGTGTAGTAGGACCAGTCACAGAACACATTCTATGCAGTAGGACTACTCATATTGTATTTATTTATAGTAAGACTTGTCACAGAGCACACTCTGTACAGTAGAGTCACTCATGGTGTACTCTCTGTGCAATATAACTACTCATGCAATATCTTTTGTGTAGTAGGACCAGTCACAGAGCACATTCTGTACAGTAGGGACATTCATGGTATACATTTGTGTAGTAGGACCAGTCACAGAGCACATTCTGTGCAGTAGGAACATTCATATTATACATTTGTGTAGTAGGACCAGTCACAGAGCACATTTTGTGCAGTAAGAGCATTCATAGTGTATATTTGTGTAGTAGAACCAGTCACAGAACACATTCTATGCAGTACGACCATTCATATTGTATTTATGTACAGTAAGACCAGTCAAAGAGTGCACTCATGGTGTACTTTCTGTGCAATATAATTGCTCATGTTGTATCTTTTGTGTAGTAGGACCAGTCACAGAGCACATTCTGTACAGTAAGAGAATTTGTAGTGTACATTTGTATAGTAGGACCAGTCACAGGGCACATTCTGTGCAGTAGGAACATTCATAGTGTACATTTGTGTAGTAGGACCAGTCATAGAGCACATTTTGTGCAGTAGGAACATTCATAGTGTATATTTTTGTAGTAGGACTAGTCACAGAGCACATTTTGTGCAGGAGGAACATTCATAGTGTATATTTGTGTAGTAGAACCAGTCACAGAACACATTTTATGCAGTAGGACCACTCATATTATATTTATGTATAGTAAGACCAGTCTCAGAGTACACTCTGTACAGTAGAGTCACTTGTGGTGTACTTACTGTGCAATATAACTACTCATATTGTATCTTTTGTGTAGTAGGATGAGTCACAGAGCACATTCTGTGCAGTAAGAGCATTAGTAGCATACATTTGTATAGTAGGAGAAGTCAAGAACACATTCTGTACAGTAGGAACATTCATAGTGTACATTTGTGAAGTAGGATGAGTCACAGAGCATATTCTGTGCCGTAGGAACATTCACAGTATACATTTGCATAGTAAGACCAGTCACAGACTACTCTCTGTAAGTAGAGACACTCATGGTGTACTTTCTGTGCAATATAACTACTCATGTTGTATCTTTTGTGTAGTAGGACCAGTCACAGAGCACATTCTGTGTAGTAGGAGCATTTATAGTGTACATTTGTGTAGTAGAACCAGTCATAGAGCACATTCTGTGCAGTAGGAACATTCATATTGTACATTTGTGTAGTAGGACCAGTCACAGAGCACATTCTGTGCAGTAGGAGCATTCATAGTGTACATTTGTGTAGTAGGACCAATCACAGAACACATTCTATGCAGTACGACCACTCATATTATATTTATGTATAGTAAGACCAGTCAAGGAGTACATTCTGTACAGTAGAGTCACTCAATGTGTACTTTCTGTGCAATATAACTACTCATGTTGTATCTTTTGTGCAGTTGGACAAGTCACAGAGCACATTCTGTGCAGTAGGAGTATTCGTAGTGTACATTTGTGTAGTAGGACCAGTCACAGAGCACATTCTGCACAGTAGGAACATTCATAGTGTATATTTGTGTAGTAGGACCAGTCACATAGCACATTCTGTACAGTAGGAGAATTCATGGTAAACATTGGTGTAGTAGGACCAGTCACAGGGCACATTCTGTACACATTCATAGTGTACATTTGTGTAGTAGGACCAGTCACAGAGCACATTCTGTGCAGTAGGAGTATTCATAGTGTACATTTGTGTAGTAGGACCAGTCACAGAGCACATTCTGCACAGTAGGAACATTCATAGTGTATATTTGTGTAGTAGGACCAGTCACAGAGCACATTCTGTACAGTAGGAGAATTCATGGTAAACATTGGTGTAGTAGGACCAGTCACAGGGCACATTCTGTACACATTCATAGTGTACATTTGTGTAGTAGGACCAGTCACAGAGCACATTCTGTACAGTAGGAGAATTCATGGTAAACATTTGTGTAGTAGGACCAGTCACAGGGCACATTCTGTACACATTCATAGTGTACATTTGTGTAGTAGGACCAGTCACAGAGCACATTCTGTGGAGATGGAACATTCATAGTGTACATTTGTGTAGTAGGACCAGTCACAGAGCACATTATGTGCAGTAGGAACATTCATAGTGTACATTTGTGTAGTCGGACAAGTCACAGAGCACATTTTGTGCAGTAGGAACATTTATAGTGTATATTTGTGTAGTAGAATCAGTCACAGAAAACATTTTATGCCGTAGGACCACTCATATTATATTTATGTATAGTAAGACCAGTCACAGAGTACACTCTGTACAGTAGAGACACTCATGGTGTACTTTCTGTGCAATATAACTACTTATGTTGTATCTTTTGTGTAGTAGGACCATTCACAGAGCACATTCTGTGCAGTAGGAGCATTTATAGTGTACATTTGTGTAGTAGGACCAGTCACAGAGTACATTCTGTGCAGTAGGAACTTTCTGGTGTGTACATTTGTGTAGTAGGACGAGTCACAGAGAACATTATGTGCTGTAGGAACATTAATAGTGTGCATTTGTGTAGTAGAACCAGTCACAGAACACATTCTATGTAGTACGACAACTCATATTATATTTATGTATAGTAAGACCAGTCAAAGCGTGCACTCTGTACAGTAGAGTCACTCATTGTGTACTTTCTGTGCAATATAACTACTCATGTTGTATCTTTTGTGTAGTTGGACCAGTCACAGAGCACATTCTGTGCAGTTAGAGCATTGGTAGTGTACATTTGTATAGTAGGATGAGTCACAGAGCACATTATGTGCATTAGGAACATTCATAGTGTATATCTGTGTAGTAGAACCAGTAACAGAACACATTCTATGCAGTACAACCATTCATATTATATTTATGTATACTAAGACCAGTCACAGAGTACACTCTGTGCAGTAGAGTCACTCATGGTGTACTTTCTGTGCAATATAACTACTCATGTTGTATCTTTTGTGTAGTAGGACCAGTCTCATAGCACATTCTGTGCAGTAGGACCATTCATATTGTATTTATGTATAGTAAGACCAGTCAAAGAGTACACTCTGTACAGTAGAGTCACTCATAGTCTACTTTCTGTGCAATATAACTACTCATGTTGTATCTTTTGTGTAGTAGGATGAGTCACAGAGCACATTCTGTTCAGTAAGAGTATTAGTAGTGTATATTTGTATAGTAGGAGAAGTCACAGAACACATTCTGTACAGTAGTATCATTCATAGTGTACATTTGTGAAGTAGGACATGTCACCGAGCACATTCTGTCCTGTAGGAGCATTGATAGTATACATTTGTGTAGTAAGACCAGTCACAGAGTACGCTCTGTACAGTAGAGTCACTCATGGTGTACTTTCTTTGAAATATAACTACTCATGTTGTATCTTTTGTGTAGTACGACCAGTCACAGAGCAATTTCTGTGCAGTAGGAGCATTTATAGTGTACAATTGTGCAGTAGGACCAGTCACAGAGCAAATTCTGTGCAGTAAGAGCATTTGTAGTGTACATTTGTATAGTAGGATGAGTCACAGAGCTCATTCTGTGCAGTAGGAACATTCATAGTATACATTTGTGTAGTAGGACCAGTCACAGAACTCATTCTGTTCAGTAGGAACATTCATAGTGTACATTTGTGTAGTAGGACCAGTCACAGAGAACTTTCTGTGCAGCAGGAACATTCGTAGTATACATTTGTATAGTAGGATGAGTCACAGAGCCCATTCTGTGCAATCGGAGCATTCATAGTAAACATTTGTATAGTAGGATGAGCCACAGAGCACATTCTGTGCAGTAGGAACATTCATAATGTACATTTGTGTAGTAGGACAAGTCACAGACCTCATCCTGTGCAGTAGGACCTTTCATAGTGTACATTTGTGTAGTAGGACCAGTCATAGAGCACATTCTGTACAGTAGGAACATTCATTGTATACATTTATGTAGTAGGACCAGTCACAGAGCACATTCTATGCATTAGCAGTATTCATAGTATACATTTGTATAGACGGGTGAGGCAAAGAGCACATTCTGTGCAGTAGGAACATTCGTAGTATATATTTGTTTAGTAGGACCAGTCACAGAACATATTTTGTGCAGTAAGAACATTCATAGTGTACATTTGTATAGTAGGACCAGTCATAGGGCACATTCTGTACAGTAGGAACATTCGTAGTATATATTTGTGTAGAACGACCAGTCACAGAGCACGTTCTGTACAGTAGGAACATTCAGTGTAAATTTGTGTAGTAGGACCAGTCACAGAGCACATTTTGTCAAGTAAAAGATTCATACTGTATATTTGTGTAGTAAAACCAGTCAGAGAGTACACATAATATGCAATATGGCCACTCATATTATATTTATGTATAGTAAGACCAGTCACAGAGTACACTCTGTACAGTAGATTCACTCATGGCGTTCTTTCTTTGCAATATAACTACTCATGTTGTCTATTTTGTGTAGTAGGACCAGTTACAGAGCACATTCTGTGCTGTAGGAGCATTCATAGTATACATTTGTGTAGTAGGACCAGTCACAGAGCACATTCTGTACAGTAGGAAAATTCATAGTGTATATTTGTGTAGTAGGACCAGTCACAGAGCACATTCTGTGCCGTAGGAGCATTCATAGTATATGTTTGTGTAGTAGAGCCAGTCACAGAGCATATTCTGTACAGTAGGAACATTCATAGTATACATTTGTGTAGTAGGACCAGTCACAGATCACATTCTGTACAGTAGGAAAATTCATAGTGTATATTTGTGTAGTAGGACCAGTCACAGAGCACATTATGTGCCGTAGGAGCATTCATAGTATACATTTGTGTAGTAGGACCAGTCACAAAGCACATTTTCTACAGTAGGAACATTCATAGTATACATTTGTGTAGTAGGACCAGTCACAGAACACATTCTATGCAGTAGGACTACTCATATTGTATTTATTTATAGTAAGACTTGTCACAGAGCACACTCTGTACAGTAGAGTCACTCATGGTGTACTTTCTGTGCAATATAACTACTCATGCTCTATCTTTTGTGTAGTAAGACCAGTCACAGAGCACATTCTCTACAGTAGGATCATTCATAGTATACATTTGTGTAGTAGGACCAGTCACAGAACACATTCTATGCAGTAGGACCACTCATATTGTGTTTATGTATAGAAAGACCTGTCACAGAGTACATTCTGTACAGTAGAGTCACTCATGGTGTACTTTCTGTGCAATATAACTATTCATGTTGTATATTTTGTGTATTAGGACCAGTTACAGAGCACATTCTGTGCCGTAGGAACATTCGTAGTATACATTTGTATAGTAGGATGAGTCACAGAGCACATTCTGTGCAGTAGGAACATTTATAGTGTACATTTGTGTAGTAGGACCAGTCACAGAGCACATTCTGTGCCGTAGGAGCATTCATAGTATACATTTGTATAGTAGGACCAGTCACAGAGCACATTTTGTACAGTAGGAACATTCATAGTATACATTTGTGTAGTAGGACCAGTCATAGAGCACATTCTGTACAGTAGGAACATTCATAGCATGTATTTGTGTAGTAGAACCAGTCACAGAACACATTCTATGCAGTAGGACTACTCATATTGCATGTATTTATAGTAAGACTTGTCACAGAGCACACTCTGTACAGCAGAGTCACTCATGGTGTACTTTCTGTGCAATATAACTACTCATGTTCTATCTTTTGTGTAGTAGGACCAGTCACAGAGCACATTCTGTACAGTAGGAACATTCATAGTATACATTTGTTTAGTAGGACCAGTCACAGAGCAAATTCTGTGCAGTAGGAACATTCGCAGTATAGATTTGTGTAGTAGGACCAGCCACAGAGCACATTTTGTGCAGTAGGAACATTCATAGTTTATATTTGCGTAGTAGAACCAGTCACATAACACATTCTATTCAGTAGGACCACTCATATTGTATTTATTTATAGTAAGACTTACCACAGAGCACACTCTGTACAATATTGTCACTCATGGTGTACTTTCTGTGCAGTATAACTACTCATGTTCTATCTTTTGTGGAGTAGGACCAGTCACAGAGCACATTCTGTACAGTAGGAACATTCATAGTGTACATTTGTGTAGTAGGACCAGTCACAGAGTACACATTCTATGCAGTAGGACCACTCATATTGTATTTATGTATAGAAAGACCTGTCACAGAGTACACTCTGTACAGTAGAGTCACTCATGGTGTACTTTCTGTGCAATATAACTACTCATGTTGTATATTTTGTGTAGTAGGACCAGTTACAGAGCACATTCTGTGCCATAGGAACATTCGTAGTATACATTTGTATAGTAGGATGAGTCACAGATCACATTCTGTGCATTAGGAACATTCATAGTGTACATTTGTATAGTAGGACCAGTCACAGAGCACATTCTGTGCCGTAGGAGCATTCATAGTATACATTTGTGTAGTAGGACCAGTCACAGAGCACATTCTGTACATAGGAAAATTCATAGTGTACATTTGTGTAGTAGGACCAGTCACAGAGCACATTCTGTGCTGTAGGAACATTCATAGTATACATTTGTGTAGTAGGACCAGTCACAGAGTACATTCTGTACAGTAGGAACATTCATAGTGTACATTTGTGTAGTAGGACCAGTCACAGAACACATTCTATGCAGTAGGACCACTCATATTGTATTTATGTATAGAAAGACCTGTCACAGAGTACACTCTGTACAGTAGAGTAACTCATGATGTACTTTCTGTGCAATATAACTACTCATGTTGTATATTTTGTGTAGTAGAACCAGTTAGAGAGCAAATTCTGTGCAGTAGGAACATTCGTAGTATACATTTGTGTAGTAGGACCAGCCACAGAGCACATTTTGTGCAGTAGGAACATTCATAGTGTATATTTGCGTAGTAGAACCAATCACAGAACACATTCTATGCAGTAGGACCACTCATATTGTATTTATGTATAGTAAGACTTGTCACAGAACACACTCTGTACAATAGAGTCACTCATGGTGTAGTTTCTGTGCAATATAACTACTCATGTCCTATCTTTTGTATAGTAGGACCAGTCACAGAGCACATTCTGTACAGTAGGAACATTCATAGTGTACATTTGTGTAGTAGGACCAGTCACCGAGTACACATTCTATGCAGTACGACCATTCATATTATATTTATGTATAGTAAGATCAGTCACTGAGTACACTCTGTACAGTAGAGTCACTCATGGTGTACTTTCTGTGCAATATAACTACTCATGTTCTATCTTTTGTGTAGTAGGACCAGTCATAGAGCACATTCTGTGCAGTAAAAGCATTCATAGTATACATTTGTATAGTAGGACCAGTCACAGGGCAAATTCTGTACAGTAGGAACATTCATAGTGTAAATTTGTGTAGTAGGACCAGTCAAAGAGCACATTCTGTGCAGTAGGAACATTCATAGTGTATATTTGTGTAGTAGAACCAGTTAAAGAACACATTCTATGCAGTAGGACCACTCATATTGTATTTATTTATAGTAAGGCCAGTCACAGAGCTCACTCTGTACAGTAGAGTCACTCATGGTGTACTTTTTCTGCAATATAACTACTCATGTTGTATCTTTTGTGTAGTAGGACCAGTCACAGAGTACATTCTGTGCAGTAAAAGCATTCATAGTGTACATTTGTATAGAGGGATGAGTCACAATGCAAATTTTGTACAGTAGGAACATTCATAGTGCACATTTGTGTAGTAGGCCAGTCTTGGAGCACATTCTGTGCAGAAGGAGAATTCATAGTGTACATTTGTGTAGTAGGACTAGTCACAGAGCACATTCTGTGAATTAGTATTCATAGTGTATATTTATGTAGTGGTGCTGCAGTAGCGTTGTCGCCTCACTGCAAGACGTTGTTGCATTGGATTCTCAGCTAGAGTGTCTTCTGTCTGGAGGCATGCATGAATGGGCATGCCTTAGTTAAAGGTTGTGCATCAGGGCTGGTAACTCGGCACGTAAAAATCCACTACCAAACATTAGCGGACCGGAGTTCCACTGTGGCGACCCCTAACTGGGATAAGCCAAAAGACACAACAATAAGTGTATATTTATGTAGCAGGACCAGTCACAGAGCACATTCTGTGCAGTAGGAACATTCGTAGTGTACATTTGTGTAGTAGGACCAGTCGCAGAGTACATTCTTTGCAGTAGGAACATTCATAGTGTACATTTGTGTAGTAGGACCCGTCACAGAGCACAGGAACATTCATAGTGTGCACCAAAAGACAGAAAGAAACTACCGACCATACTGCAGAAGTGTGCAAACCAAATACTCCGCAATAAAGCCACTGGTATATTGATGCTGTAGAAAATGCTGGTAGTCCACAAAGTAAAGCAAAAAAGTTTATTGTAAGACAATAGAAACCTGGTAAGTGCTTTCGTCCTCAACAAAAGAACTTCATCAGACAAATTAAAATCAAACACAGAACACATTTTAAAGACTCCCTCTGTGCTTCACATGATAGTAGCCACTCCCCCTAAGTAACAAAAATTTAAAAGGCAATACAAATTGCGATGTCAATGACAAAATGTTAAATAAATACATGTTACTAGATATAAAAAAATATAGAAAATATATAAAAAAAGATCATCTACTTCACAATTTTTTAAAAGAGCAATGAATAAATATATAAATAAATATATAAATAAATAATCATTGGTTTAAAGCTCTCAATTTTAAAAGGGAATTAATAGAGAGGGATTCATTTAAACCTGGCCAGTTGTTCGCATTTAATAACAACTGCCAGTCTAATTCTCTCTTTTCTAGTAAGGCAGACCATGTACCTCCCCTGATATCCATTGTGACACCATCAATAACAAAAAATTTAAAAGTGTGGTCACTGTTCTCTGAGGTATGTTTATACAAAGGATTTGTCTCTTTGCCTGTTCTTATTTCATACAAATGTTCATATATTCTGTTTTTAAATTTTCTATCAGTTTTTCCAATGTATAGGTCATATAGGTTACAGAGTGCACAATAAATAATACGTTCAGAGTTACAGTTATACTTATTTTTGATATGAATCTTAGTGTTATTGATCATAAATACTGTTCCTTCCTTTATAAAGGGACAGTAACGACACATACTACACTTCAACATACGTCCATTCGAAAAATGATTCACAGCATGTCCTTTCTTGAAAACATTTTTCAAATTTCTACCTTTTCTAAAAATAACAGTAGGTTGTTCATCAATATGTGTTCTGATACTTCGGTCATGTGTTAGAATTGATCAGTTTTTACTCAAAATATGTTTAATATCAGGACTATAAATCGTGTATGTGGAAATGAATGAAGTATTATAATCTTTTCCTGTAAAAACAGAGTTTAGGGGTGCAACATTCACTGTGTCTGTTACATCCAATGAAATCTCAGATAAAAGAGGTATATAAACATTTCTTTCTCTCTTATTTACTACCTCTAAAAGGACATCAACAAGTCTCAAAGGGTAGCCCCTCTTTAAAAACATGTCTTTTAAGGTATCACATTCATCTAAAAAATCTTCTGAAAGTGATAGCATACTGGCAGCTCGTACAAACTGTCCCTTAATAATAGCTTTTTTCTGTTTCTGGGGGTGGATGCTACTATAATGAAGTAATGAATTTGAATATGTGTCCTTTCGATATATTTTAGATATAAACCTACTATTCTGGTAATCCTTAATTAATTTAATATCAAGGAAGGCTATCTCATGTAAGTTAATTGAATATGTAAATCTTAAAAATGAAGTGGTGGAATCTAAATATCTAATAAAATCACTAATAAGGGCATAGGGACCATCCCATAAAATAAAAAGGTCATCCAGGAATCGTGTATAATATTTAACATGCTTGTAAAAGTCAGAAGGAAACAAATATTTCTTCTCCCACTGTAAAACCACTGTTAGCATAAAGACGACCACACGCAGAACCCATAGCCACCCCTTCCTGTTGTAAAATATCTCCTTATTAAATAAAATAAAATTGTTCTTAAGGACCGTCTCCATCAACTGGGTATACATTATTACATCAAAATGGTTTATTTTCTTTTCATATAAAAATTTATTAAACCATTCTAACCCCTCCTGGTGGGGAATTACTGAATAAAGATTCTTTATATCAACCATTACTAACATATAGGAGCCTTCAAAGGGTATGTGATTAATATCTTTTAAGAAGCTCCATGAGTCTTTACATATATGTGACTCTTGCTGCACAAATTTCTTTAACTTAAAATCTAAGTATTTTGCCAGGGGTTGCGTAATTGACCCCTTAGAGTCAACTATGGGTCACGTATGTTGAAGTGTAGTATGTGTCGTTACTGTCCCTTTATAAAGGAAGGAACAGTATTTATGATCAATAACACTAAGATTCATATCAAAAATAAGTATAACTGTAACTCTGAATGTATTATTTATTGTGCCCTCTGTAACCTATATGACCTATACATTGGAAAAACTGATAGAAAATTTAAAAACAGAATATATGAACATTTGTATGAAATAAGAACAGGCAAAGAGACAAATGTTTTGTATAAACATACTTCAGAGAACAGTGACCACACTTTTAATTTTTTTGTTATTGATGGTGTCACGATGGATATCAGGGGAGGTACATGGTCTGCCTTACTAGAAAAGAGACAATTATACTGGCAGTTGTTATTAAATGCGAACAACTGGCCAGGTTTAAATGAATCCCTCTCTATTAATTCCCTTTTAAAATTTAGAGCTTTAAACATATGATTATTTATTTATATATTTATATATTTATTCATTGCTCTTTTAAAAAATTGTAAAGTGGATGATCTTTTTTTATATATTTTCTATTTTTTTATATCTAGTAACATGTATTTATTTAACATTTTGTCATTGACATCACAGTTTATATTGCCCTTTTAAATTTTGTTACTTGGGGGAGTGACTACTATCACGTGAAGCACAAAGGGAGTCTTTAAAATTGTTCTGTGTTTGATTTTTAATTTGTCTGATGAAGTTCTTTTGTTGAGGATGAAAGCGCTTACAAGCTTTCTATTGTCTTACAATAAACTTTTTTGCTTTTCTTTGTGGACTACCAGCATTTTCTACAGCATCAATATCGCAGTGGTTTTATTGTGGAGTATTTGGTTTGCACACTTCTGCAGTTTGGTCAACATTCATAGTGTACATTTGTATAATAGGATGATTCACAGAGCACATTCTGCCCAGTAGGAGCATTCATAGTGTACATTTGTATAGTAGGACGAGTCACAGAGCACATTCTGTGCAGTTGGAACATTTATAGTGTACATTTGTATAGTTGAACCAGTCACAGAGCACATTCTGTGCATTAGGAGTATTCATAGTGTGCATTTATGTAGTAGGACCAGTCACATAGCACATTCTGTACAGTAGGAACATTCATAGTGTATATTTGTGTAGTAGAACCAGACACAGAACACATTCTATGCAGTACGACCATTCATATTGTGTTTATGTATAGTAAGACCAGTCACAGAGTACACTCTGTACAGTAGAGTCAATCATGGTGTACTTTCTGTGCAATATAACTACTCATGTTCTATCTTTTGTGTAGTAGGACCAGTCAAAGAGGACATTCTGTGCAGTAAGAGCATTCGTAGTGTATATTTGTATAGTAGGATGAGTCATTGAGCACATTCTATGTATTAGGAACATTCATAGTGTACATTTGTGTAATAAGACCAGTCACAGACCACATTCTGTGCATTAGGAGTATTCAGAGTGTACATTTGTGTAGTAGGACCAGTGTCAGAGCACATTTTGTGCAGAAGGAGTATTCATAGTGTACATTTGTGTAGTAGAGCAGTCACAGAGCACATTCTGTGCAGTAGGAACATTCATAGTGTACATTTATGCAGTAGGACCAGTCACAGAGTGCATTCTGTGCAGTAGGAGCATTCATAGTATACATTTGTGTAGTAGGGCCAGTCACAGAGCACATTCTGTGCATTAAGAGTATTCATAGCATACATTTGTGTAGTAGGGCCAGTCACAGAGCACATTCTGTGCAATAGGAACATTCGTAGTGTACATTTGTGTAGTAGGACCAGTCATAGAGCACATTCTGTGCAGTAGGGACATTCGTAGTATACATTTGTGTAGTAGGATGAGTCACAGAGCACATTCTGTACAGTATCAGCATTCATAGTATACATTTGTGTAGTAGGACCTGTCACAGAGCACACTCTGTACAGTAGAGTCACTCATGGTGTACTTTCTGTGCAATATAACTACTCATGTTGTATATTTTGTGTAGTAGGACCAGTCACAGAGCACATTCTGTGCCGTAGGAGCATTCATAGTAAACATTTGTGTAGTAGGACCAATCACAGATCACATTTTGTACAGTATCAGCATTCATAATATACATTTGTGTAGTAGGATGAGTCACAGAGCACATTCTGTACAGTATCAGCATTCATAGTATACATTTGTGTAGTAGGACCAGTCACAGAGCACATTCTGTGCAGTATCAGCATTCATAATATGCATTTGTGTAGTAGGACCAGTCACAGAGCACATTCTGTGCAATAGGAGCATTCATAGTATACATTTGTGTAGTAGGAGCAGTCACAGAGCACATTCTGTGCCGTAGGAGCATTCATAGTAAACATTTGTGTAGTAGGACCACAAACAGAACACATTCTGTGCAGTAGGAACATTCATAGTGTACATTTGTGTAGTAGGATGAGTCACAGAGCACATTCTGTACAGTAGGAGTATTCATAGCATACATTTGTGTAGTAGGACCAGTCACAGAGCACATGCTGTGCAATAGGAACATTCATAGTGTACATTTGTGTTGTAGAACCAGTCACAGGGCACATCCTGTACAGTAGGAACATTCATAGTGTATATTTGTATAGTAGGACCAGTCACAGAGCACATTCTGTGCAGTAGGAACATTCATAGTGTATATTTGTGTAGTAGGACCAGTCACAGGGCACATTCTGTACAGTAGGAACATTCATAGTGTACATTTGTGTAGTAGGACCACTCACAGAGCACATTCTGTGCCGTAGGAGCATTCATAGTATACATTTGTGTAGTAGGGCCGGTCACAGAGTGCATTCTGTGCATTAGGAGTATTTATAGTGTACATTTATATAGTAGGACGAGTCACAGAGCACATTATGTACAGTAGGAGTATTCATAGCATACATTTGTGTAGTAGGACCAGTCACAGAGCACATGCTGTGCAATAGGAACATTCATAGTGTACATTTGTGTTGTAGGACCAGTCACAGGGCACATCCTGTACAGTAGGAACATTCATAGTGTACATTTGTGTAGTAGGACCAGTCACAGAGCACATTCTGTGCAGTAGGAATATTCATAGTGTATATTTGTGTAGTAGAACCCATCACAGAACACATTATATGCAGTAGGACTACTCATATTGTATTTATTTATACTAAAAACAGTCACAGAGTACACTCTGTACAGTAGATGCACTCATGGTGTACTTTTTGTGCAATAAAAATACTAATGTTGTATCGTTTGTGTAGTAGGACCAGTCACAGAGCACATTCTGTGCAGTAAGAGCATTCGTAGTAAAGATTTCTGCAGTAGGACTAGTCACAGAGAACTTCTGTGCATTAGGAGTATTCATAGTAAACATTTGTGTAGTAGGACCAATCACAGAGCACATTCTGTGCAGTAGGAATATTCATAGTGTAGATTTGTGTGGTAAGACCAGTGACAGATCACATTCTGTGCAGTATCAGCATTCATAGTATACATTTGTGTAGTAGGACCAGTCACAGAGCACATTCTGTGCAGTAGGGACATTCATAGTATACATTTCTGTAGCAGGACAGGTCACAGAGCACATTCTGTGCAGTAGGAACATTCATAGTGTACATTTGTGTAGTAGGACCAGTCACACAGCACATTCTGTGCAGTAGGAACATTCATAGTATACATTTGTGTGGTAGGCCCAGTCACAGAGCACATTCTGTACTGCAGGAGCATTCATAGTCTAGATTTGTGTAGTAGGACTAGTCACAGAGCAATTCTGTGCATTAGGAGTATTCATAGTATACATTTGTGTAGTAGGACCACTCACAGAGCATATTCTGTGCAGTCGGGACATTCATAGCATACATTTGTGTAGTAGAACCAGTCACAGAGCACATTCTGCACAGTAGGAACATTCATAGTAAACATTTGTGTAGTAGGACCAGTCAGAGAGGCCATTCTGTGGAGTAGGAACATTCATAGTGTACATTTGTGTAGTAGGACCAGTCACAGAGCACATTCAGTACTGTAGGAGCATTCATAGTATAGATTTATGTAGTAGGACTAGTCACAGAGCAATTCTGTGCATTGGGAGTATTCATAGTGTACATTTATGAAGTAGGACCAGTCACAGCACATTCTGTACAGTAGGAACATTCATAGTATACATTTGTGTAGTAGGACGAGTCACAGAGCACATTCTCTGCAGTAGGAACATTCATAGTATACATTTGTGTAGTAGGACCAGTCACAAAGCCCATTCTGTCAAGTAGGAACATTCATAGTGTATATTTGTGTAGTAAGACCAGTCACAGATCACATTCTGTGCCACAGGAGCATTCATAGTATACATTTGTGTAGTAGGACCAGTCACAGAACGCATTTTGTGCAGTAGGGACATTCATAGTATACATTTGTGTAGTAGGACGAGTCACAGAACTCATTCTGTACAGTAGGAACATTCATAGATTACATTTGTGTTGTAGGACCAGTCAAAGAGAACATTCTGTGCAGTAGGACTACTCATATTGTATTTATTCATACTAAAAACAGTCACAGAGTACACTCTGTACAGTAGAGTCACTCATGGTGTATGTTTTGTGCAATAAAACTACTCATGTTGTATCGTTTGTGTAGTAGGACCAGTCACAGAGCACATTCTGTGCATAAGAGCATTTGTAGTATACATTTGTATAGTAGGACGAGTCACAGAGCACATTCTGTGCTGTAGGAGCATTCATAGTAAAGATTTGTGCAGTAGGACTAGTTACAGAGAAATTCTGTGCATTAGGAGTATTCATAGTGTACATTTATGTAGTAGGACCAGTCACAGAGCACATTCTGTACAGTAGGAGCGTTCATAGTATACATTTCTGTAGTAGGACTAGTCACAGAGCACATTCTGTTCCGTAGGAGCATTCATAGTAAACATTTGTGTAGTAGGACCAATCACAGAGCACATTCTCTGCAGTAGGAATATTCATAGTGCAGATTTGTGTGGTAAGACCAGTCACAGATCACATTCTGTGCAGTATCAGCATTCATAGTATACATTTGTGTAGTAGGACCAGTCACAGAGCACATTCTGTGCAGTAGGGACAGTCATAGTATATATTTGTGTTGTAGAACCAGTCACAGAACACATTCTATGCAGTAGGTCCACTCATATTGTATTTATGTATAGTAAGACCAGTCACAGTGTACACTCTGTACAGTAGAGTCACTCATGGTGTACTTTCTGTGCAATATAACAACTCATGTTGTATCTTTTGCATAGTTGGACCAGTCACAGAGCACATTCTGTGCAGTAGGAACATTCATAGTGTACATTTGTGTAGTAGGACCAGTCACACAGCACATTCTGCACAGTAGGAACATTCTTAGTATACATTTGTGTGGTAGGACCAGTCACAGAGCACATTCAGTACTGTTGGAGCATTCATGGTATAGATTTATGTAGTAGGACTAGTCACAGAGCAATTCTGTGCATTGGAAGTATTCATAGTGTACATTTATGAAGTAGGACCAGTCACAGCACATTCTGTACAGTAGGAACATTCATAGTATACATTTGTGTAGTAGGACCAGTCACAGAGCACATTCTGTGCAGTAGGAACATTCATAGTATACATTTGTGTAGTAGGACCAGTCATAAAGCACGTTCTGTACAGTAGGAACATTCATAGTGTATATTTGTGTAGTAAGACCAGTCACAGATCACATTCTGTGCCATAGGAGCATTCATAGTATACATTTGTGTAGTAGGACCAGTCACAGAGCACATTCTGTGCAGTAGGGACATTCACAGTATATATTTGTGTAGTAGGACCAGTCACAGACCTCATTCTGTACAGTAGGAACATTCATAGTGTACATTTGTGTAGTAGGACTAGTCACAGAGCACATTCTGTGCAGTAGGAATACTCATAGTGTATATTTGTGTAGTAGAACACATCACAGAACACATTATATGCAGTAGGACTACTCATATTGTATTTATTTATACTAAAAACAGTCACAGAGTACACTGTGTACAGTAGATGCACTCATGGTGTACTTTTTGTGCAATAAAAATACTAATGTTGTATCGTTTGTGTAGTAGGACCAGTCACAGAGCACATTCTGTGCAGTAAGAGCATTCGTAGTAAAGATTTCTGCAGTAGGACTAGTCACAGAGAACTTCTGTGCATTAGGAGTATTCATAGTAAACATTTGTGTAGTAGGACCAATCACAGAGCACATTCTGTGCAGTAGGAATATTCATAGTATACATTTCTGTAGCAGGACAAGTCACAGAGCACATTCTGTGCAGTAGGAACATTCATAGTGTACATTTGTGTAGTAGGACCAGTCACACAGCACATTCTGTGCAGTAGGAACATTCATAGTATACATTTGTGTGGTAGGGCCAGTCACAGAGCACATTCTGTATTGCAGGAGCATTCATAGTCTAGATTTGTGTAGTAGGACTAGTCACAGAGCAATTCTGTGCATTAGGAGTATTCATAGTATACATTTGTGCAGTAGGACCACTCACAGAGCATATTCTGTGCAATCGGGACATTCATAGCTTACATTTGTGTAGTAGAACCAGTCACAGAGCACATTCTGCACAGTAGGAACATTCATAGTAAACATTTGTGTAGTAGGACCAGTCAGAGAGGCCATTCTGTGGAGTAGGAACATTCATAGTGTACATTTGTGTAGTAGGACCAGTCACAGAGCACATTCAGTACTGTAGGAGCATTCATAGTATAGATTTATGTAGTAGGACTAGTCACTACATTTGTGTAGTAGGACTAGTCACAGAGCAATTCTGTGCATTGGGAGTATTCATAGTGTACATTTATGAAGTAGGACCAGTCACAGCACATTCTGTACAGTAGGAACATTCATAGTATACATTTGTGTAGTAGGACCAGTCACAGAGCACATTCTGTGCAGTAGGAACATTCATAGTATACATTTGTGTAGTAGGACCAGTCACAAAGCCCATTCTGTCAAGTAGGAACATTCATAGTATATATTTGTGTAGTAAGACCAGTCACAGATCACATTCTGTGCCACAGGAGCATTCATAGTATACATTTGTGTAGTAGGACCAGTCACAGAACACATTTTGTGCAGTAGGGACATTCATAGTATACATTTGTGTAGTAGGACGAGTAACAGAACTCATTCTGTACAGTAGGAACATTCATAGATTACATTTGTGTTGTAGGACCAGTCAAAGAGAACATTCTGTGCAGTAGAACTACTCATATTGTATTTATTTATACTAAAAACAGTCACAGAGTACACTCTGTACAGTAGAGTCACTCATGGTGTACTTTTTGTGCAATAAAACTACTCATGTTGTATCGTTTGTGTAGTAGGACCAGTCACAGAGCACATTCTGTGCATAAGAGCATTCGTAGTATACATTTGTATAGTAGGACGAGTCACAGAGCACATTCTGTGCTGTAGGAGCATTCATAGTAAAGATTTGTGCAGTAGGACTAGTTACAGAGAAATTCTGTGCATTAGGAGTATTCATAGTGTACATTTATGTAGTAGGACCTGTCACAGAGTACATTCTGTACAGTAGGAGCGTTCATAGTATACATTTCTGTAGTAGGACTAGTCACAGAGCACATTCTGTTCCGTAGGAGCATTCATAGTAAACATTTGTGTAGTAGGACCAATCACAGAGCACATTCTCTGCAGTAGGAATATTCATAGTGCAGATTTGTGTGGTAAGACCAGTCACAGATCACATTCTGTGCAGTATCAGCATTCATAGTATACATTTGTGTAGTAGGACCAGTCACAGAGCACATTCTGTGCAGTAGGGACAGTCATAGTATACATTTGTGTTGCAGGACGAGTCACAGAGCACATTCTGTGCAGTAGGAACATTCATAGTGTACATTTGTGTAGTAGGACCAGTCACACAGCACATTCTGCACAGTAGGAACATTCTTAGTATACATTTGTGTGGTAGGACCAGTCACAGAGCACATTCTGTACTGTAGGAGCATTCATAGTATAGATGTGTGTAGTAGGACCAGTCACAAAGCACATTCAGTACTGTTGGAGCATTCATGGTATAGATTTGTGTAGTAGGACTAGTCACAGAGCAATTCTGTGCATTGGAAGTATTCATAGTGTACATTTATGAAGTAGGACCAGTCACAGCACATTCTGTACAGTAGGAACATTCATAGTATACATTTGTGTAGTAGGACCAGTCACAGAGCACATTCTGTGCAGTAGGAACATTCATAGTATACATTTGTGTAGTAGGACCAGTCATAAAGCACATTCTGTACAGTAGGAACATTCATAGTGTATATTTGTGTAGTAAGACCAGTCACAGATCACATTCTGTGCCATAGGAGCATTCATAGTATACATTTGTGTAGTAGGACCAGTCACAGAGCACATTCTGTGCAGTAGGGACATTCACAGTATATATTTGTGTAGTAGGACCAGTCACAGACCTCATTCTGTACAGTAAAAACATTCATAGTGTACATTTGTGTAGTAGGACTAGTCACAGAGCACATTCTGTGCAGTAGGAATATTCATAGTGTAGATTTGTGTAGTAGAACCCATCACAGAACACATTCTATGCAGTAGGACTACTCATATTGTATTTATTTATACTAAAACAGTCACAGAGTACACTCTGTACAGTAGAGTCACTCATGGTGTACTTTTTGTGCAATAAAACTACTAATGTTGTATCGTTTGTGTAGTAGGACCAGTCACAGAGCACATTCTGTGCAGTAAGAGCATTCATAGTATACATTTGTATAGTAGGACGAGTCACAGAGCACATTCTGTGCTGTAGGAGCATTCATAGTAAAGATTTGTGCAGTAGGACTAGTCACAGAGAAATTCTGTGCATTAGGAGTATTCATAGTGTACATTTATGTAGTAGGACCAGTTACAGAGCACATTCTGTACACTAGGAGTATTCATAGTGTACATTTGTGTAGTAGGACCAATCACACAGCACATTCTGCACAGTAGGAACATTCATAGTAAACATTTAGGTTCATAGGTTCATACTAGGTTCATACTAGGCTATCTGCCCTAGGGCATTTATAAGCCTAGCCAGAGTGTGTTTGGCTTTCGCCACCCATTTTAAATTAATTTTGCTATGCCTTTTTTTGAGGTTAGTATACTGTGCCTCTGTCTTACAGTGACACAGAAGTGATAGCCAGGGTAAACCTACGATCTCCCATCCACTCATCAAGATTCCTCTTGAAGAGAGTCAATGTGGGACTCTGCCTAACCTGGACTTGGATTTTATTCCAGAGTGAAGGGAGCCTCTGGGTTATGAATCTGTCCCTCCAGCATGTCCTATTTATTTCAGTGCTGAGGTTCAAGTCTCGAGTCGGCTCGATGGGATTTGGATTTTCTGAGGTGCAGCATGTCCATTAATTCCGGGTTGGACATGGCTTTATCGTCAGGCACAGATCGCCTCTGAACAGGTGGTAGGCCACTGAGTGGAGCTGGAGTTTCTTTAACCGGGCAGCATATGGCATCTGTTTGAGCCCTTTGATCCTCTTGGTGAGGTACTTCTGGGGTCTTTCCAGTTGCTGCAGGTGTCTGGTAAGGTACATCCCAAAAGGGGCATTGTACTCAATTATGGGCCTGATGAGGGATGAGTAAAGAGGCATGATGACCTCCCCTGATCTAGATGTGAATCCCTTCATGATTACGTAGGCTATATAAAATGTTTTCTAACCACTTTGGCCACGTGGTTGTCAAATGAGAGATTGCTATCAACTTGGGTCCCCAGGTCCCTAATGACTTCTTCTGTACTTAATGGATTACCACCTATGTGGTAATTTGTGAGCACTTTGTTTTGCCAAAGGGATGACTATACACTTTTGGCATTTAGCTTGAGGCCATGGCTCTGGCACCAGTTGTCTGTTTCTATGAGGCCCTTTTGGAGGATGCTTGTATCGGCTGGAGAGTTGATTATGGCGCCCAGTTTGTAGTCATCTGCGAACTTGGTCAGCCACAGTCCTTCCGTGTTGGCCTGTACCGAGAAATATATACCGAACAAGAGAGGTCCCAGGACTGAGCCTTGTGGGACGCCACTTGTAACTGGTTTGGAGTCTGACATGGCTCCAGCAATTCTAACCATGTGGGTTCTGTCCTTGAGCCAGTTTGCAACCCATCTAGTGACATAGGGGTTTATATTTAAGCTGGTGAGCTTATCTATAATGCCCGAGTGGGGTATTGTATCGAAGGCTTTTGCGAGGTCCAGGTAGGCTGTGTGGACCACCTTCCCCTCGTCAATGGCCTTGGTGACTGTTTCAAAGAAATCGACCAGGTTTAAGAGGCAGGATCTGCCCTTAACAAAGCCAAACTGGGTAGGATCCAGTGTCTGTAGGTCCCCAATATCTTTATTTATGAGGTCCATGATGATCCTTTCCATAGCTTTGCAGACCAAGCTAGTCAGGCTTATGGGGCGATAGGATCCGTTGAGGCACCACCTTTGTGGAGAGGGACCACTGTTGCTGTACACCACTCTTTGGGTACATATCCTGTAGTAAGGCTAAGATTGAACAGTAGTTTTATGTTTGGGTTTAGCTCTTCTTGGAGTTCATGTAGGGCGAGCCGGGACACCATCTGGTCCCATTGATGCTGTGTTTTTTGCTTTGGAGAGGGCAGCTCTTACCTGAGCATCTGAGATGTCAGGGGGGCAGCACTCTGTTGGGATAGATATTTGCCCTTTTGGTGGGGAGGGGGGGGGAGAAGTTTGCACTGAACCTGTCAGCTAGGATGTTGGCAATGTCTCTGGGCTCTGTGTATTTTTTGTCATTTTGGACTAATTCTGAGCATATCTGGGAATTCCCACCCAGGTTCCTAACATAACTAAAGAAAGCCTTGTGATTATCCTTAGTGTCCTGTGCAATTTTTCTCTCGAAGCTGGCCTTAGACTATTTTATGAGTGCCCGTAGTTTTTTGCTAATACTGATCAGAGATGCCTTCCCTTTTGGGATTTTGCTCTATCATGCAGTAGCTTCCTCCTTCTATTGTATAGTTTGTTTATGGTTGGGGTCCACCAGACAGGACGTCTGCCTTTGGAGGATTGGGTCTTGGTTTTATTTGGGATTGCATGATTCATGCATTCCTGAAGGTGTTCATAGAATCGTTTATAAAGGATTCTGCGGTCTGGGCGTATTTTCCACAGGCCGGGGCTTTGAAGGATTTCGCCTCGGTTTTGAGGCGTGTGAAATTTGCTTTAGAGATGTTTTTCACTGTGGTTATCTGGCCAGGGGTGGGGTCAGGATGTGAATATCCAGTGAGATTAGTTTATGGTCTGATCTTACCAGTGAGGGATACACTTCTGGTCTGGGGCATAGTGTCCCCATGTTGGTGATGATCAGGTCCAGTATGTTTTCCCTTCTTGTGGGAGTGGTAACAAGTTGTTCCATAGCATTTGAGTTTATAAATTCTAGGAACCTTTGGGCTAGTGTGTTGGAGCTAGAGTAATGCTCCCAGTCTATGTTTGGGTAGTTGAAGTCGCCCAATATAATGGTGTTTGGAGAGACCTTCATATTTTCCAGTATTCTCAGGAAGGCCGAGTGGGGTTCCTGTGTTTGGGAGGGTGGTCTGTAGCAGGCTATAAACTGGAAGGCAGTTTTACCCACAGTTAGTTGCACATGGATAGTCTCTGATGCTTGTGCTGTGCCACCAACCTGGAGGTATGGGTATCTTTGATGAATATTGATACTCCCCCTCCTTTTGTGGTTCGGTCCAAGTTTTGGGGGCGAAAAGCATGGTATGAGGTATAACCTGGTAGTGCTGGGGTGCTCTCGGGAGCTTTGAACCAGGTTTCTGTTACTGCACAGATATCGATGTTCTCCATGCTAAGGAGAGTTTGGTGCGTGCATCTTGAGGTTTAGACTTCTGGCATTGAGTAGCATTACTCTTAGTTTCTTATCCCTTGTGATACCTATGGAGGTGGGTTTGTCTTTTGAGCCTTGCCTAAAAAGGCACTATGGGGGTAGCAAGAGCCTTTGACAATATCCGAAAGCCCAGGGGTGACAGGTGCAAGCCGTCCCTAGTGAAGCATCGTGGCTTGTCGAGCATGTCATCCCAGGCTGACAGGCATTGGATCCCCTTTGAATGACACCAACACTTAAGCCAATTGTTGAAATTGATCATCTTGTCTTCATATTGTGGCATCATTCTTGGTGAGGGTAAGATGCTACTCAAGGTCAGGGTCATACCGGCATGGGCTACATGCTCAGAGAGCTCCTCTATGTCTCTTTTCATGTAGTCCAGGAGGTGCGTCTCAGGTCATTCACACCAGCATGGACAATGACTGAGTCATATTTGTACTTGCCTTGGAGTGACCTGAGTGCTTGTGTTATGTGGTGGATCCTAGCGCCCGACAGGCAGCTCACCATGACCTTCTCCTTGTTCAGCCTGGTGAGCGGGACGTCAGTGTGCCTGACGATAGAGTCACCTATTACAAGTGTATCAGCTGTGTTGTTTAGCCTTAAGGGCTGTGACTGTTCGGCACACTGGCTTTGTGAGCTATGTGTTGCACGTGTTTTGTTTTGGGGTAGTGGTTGCTTGGGTGTCTGCTTTGGAGGTCTCTGCTGCTTAGGCAGATTTTATTTAGAGCCTCCAGTATGTTTTTGTGTGTTTATGTGTTTGGTTTGTTGTCTTGGTAGGTCTATGTGAGACTGGAATTGTAGTGAGTGTGGTTTCCTTCTCCTCCTGACTGGTTACGCCAGTACTGAGTTGAGAGAGCTTAGCCTCCAGTTTGGCTATATGGTTGCATCTCTCACATGTGTTGGAATTTGTTGGGAGGAGGAGAGGGTTGTCTGTGTACATGAGGCAGTTGTAACATTGCCTCAAGTTTCCCAGATTCACCAGCTGGACCGGAAAGTAGATTGACAACTGACCTTTGGACATGCTAGAATAGTATTGGGAATTCCTTTATAATTGAAAAAAAAGGGCCAATGGGGAACAAGGTACTCAAGGGGAGTTTGTGAGGGTGTAGTGCTTTTAATTTTTTAGAGCTGACTTATATAATTGCTTTAGTGAGCAAGTGCCAGGTAACTTAAATGCAATGTGTTACAGGTAACTTAAATGCAAAAACGACAAACAGTAACTTTCTTTCAAGTGAAACAAGGAAATAATTACAGTAAGCAATGCAGATATCACTAGGGATCCACAGAAGTGCTAAAAGGCCGCGTTTTAGGTGGAATTAGCGTTTCAGGGAAATAAACAAACAACAAGCATACAAACAAAGCTAGATTCAGCAGGCCTGGATCTAGTCTATGCTACAGCAAACAAGGTGCGCTAATTTCAGTAAGAAACAGTTAGAATATGCAGGCACTATAAGCCTTTAACCAGAAATTCCCTGCTCAGAAGGGCAGAGTCCAGCCTCTCCTCCCACAAGAGTGCAGACCGCAATCCTTCTTAATGTAAAATAACTGGCCTGAAGCCCAAGTGCTTAAACCAGAACTAATACACTTTTAGAATAACAGACACTGAGCTCTCAATCAGCAGTTCCCAACTTAGAAGGATGTAAGCTACCTGTCCTGCCACCACAGTGCAGGCCACAAACCTTCCTAATGTAAAACAACTGGTCTGAAGCCCAAGTGCTTAATCCAAAAGACTTAGAAATTATAGCTGCACTTTAATCAAGTTACTACCAGCAGTAATAAATACAACTGAATACTTTAAAGAATGCCTGGATTAGTGTTCAAGTTATACAAACAAAGCTAGATTCAGCAGGCCTGGATCTAGTCTATGCTACAACAAACAAGGTGTACCAATTTCAGTAAGAAGCAGTTCAAATATGCAGGCACTATAAGCCTTTAACCAGAAATTCCCAGCTCAGAAGGACAGAGTCCAGCCTCTCCTCCCGCAAGAGTGCAGAACACGAACCCTCTTAATGTAAAATAACTGGCCTCAAGCCCAAGTGCTTAAACCAGAATTAATACACTTTTAGAATAACAGACACTGAGCCCTCAATCAGCAGTTCCCAACTTAGAAGGATGTAAGCTACCTGTTCTGCCACTACAGTGCAGACCACAAACCTTCTTAATGTAAAACTGGTCTGAAGCCCAGGTGGTTAAACAAAAAGGCTTAGAATGAGTTACACCAAGCAGTAATAAATACAACTAAGAACTTTTAAGATGACGCAAAAGCAAAATAAAGTAGGAAAAAACACAAATACTGTAAAAACAGATACATTTTTTTTTTTTTTTTTTTTTTTTTTTGTGGAAAGAGAGAAAGGAGTAGCAGAAACTAAGCTGATTAGCCTTCTCAAATGCTCTCCCTGTACTGGGTAGAATGAGGTAATGACACTAGACTGGGAGGAGGGTCCCAGATCAAATTTACACTAGGGGCGGGCAACTGCAAAGCCAGAAATGTTACTCACAGAGCACATTCTGTGCCATAGGAACATTCATAGTATACATTTGTGTAGTAAGACCAGTCACAGATGACATTCGGTGCCATAGGAACATTCATAGTGTACATTTGTGTAATACAGTCACTCATGGTGTAGTTTCTGTGCAATATAACTACTCATGTTCTATCTTTTGTATAGTAGGACTAGTCACAGAGCACATTCTGTCCAGTAGGAACATTCATAGTGTACATTTGTGAAGAAGGATCTTTCACAGAGCACATTCTGTACAGTAGGAAAATTCATAGTAAACATTTGTGTAGTCGGACCAGTCACAGAGCACATTCTGAGCATATAGGAGCATTCATAGTATACATTTGTGTAGTAGGACCAGTCACAGAGCACATTCTGTGTAGTAGGAACATTCATAGTGTACATTTGTGTAGTAGGACCAGTCACAGAGCACATTCTGTACAGTAGGAACATTCATAGTGTACATTTGTGTAGTAGAACCAGTCACAGAGCACATTCTGTGCAGTAGGAACATTCATAGTGTACATTTGTGAAGTAGGACAAGTCACACAGCACATTCTGTACAGTAGGAACATTCATAGTGTACATTTGTGTAGTAGAACCAGTTACAGAGCACATTCTGTGTAGTAGGAACATTCATAGTGTACATTTGTGTAGTAGAACCAGTCACAGAACACATTTTATGCAGTAGGACCACTCATATTGTATTTATGTATAGTAGGACCAATAGAGTCACTCATGGTGTAGTAGGACCACTCATGGTATATGTTCAGTGCAGTATAACTTCTTACTGTGTACCTTTTGTGTAGTAGGTCTATTTGTGGTGTACGTCCAGTGCGGTATAACTGTTTACCGTGTACCTTTTGTGTAGTAGGACCACTCATGCCACATGTTCAGGGCAGTATAACTTCTTACTGTGTACCTTTTGTGTAGTAGGACCACTCATAGTGTACATTCAGTGCAGTACAACTTCTTACAGTATACCTTTTATGTAGTAGGACCACTCGTAGTGTACATTCAGTGCAGTATAACTTCTTAATGTGTACCTTTTTTTGTAGTAAGACCTATAATGGTGTATGTTCAGGGCAGTATAACTTCTTACAATGTACATTCTGTATAGTAGGGCCACTCATGGTATATTTTCAGAGTACTACAAATTCTTACAGTGTACCTTTTGTGTAGTAGGACCAGTCACAGGGTATACTCTTTGCTGTAGAACCACTCATGGCATACTTTCTGCGTAATATAGCTACTTACAGAATGTATTTTGTATAGTAGATCCTGCCACTGAGTACATTCTGTGCAGCTGGATCACTCACAGAGTGTCTTCCATGTATCAGCACCACTAATGGTGTATTTACATGTAGTAGGTTGTCTTCCATGTATCAGCACCACTAATGGTGTATTTACATGTAGTAGAACAATGACTGTGTCTGTATTATGCAGCAGAGCCTCCATTCACAGTGTACCAACCATGCTGTAGGACCACTTGTGATGCACCATAGTAAGACCATTTGCAGTGTACCCACTGTTCAGTTGGACCTCTCACAGGGTGTCTTCCATGTATCAGCACCACTAATGGTGTATTTACATGTAGTAGAACAATGACTGTGTCTGTATTGTGCAGCAGAGCCTCCATTCACAGTGTACCAACCATGCTGTAGGACCACTTGTGATGCACCATAGTAAGACTACGTACAGTGTACCTACTGTTCACTTGAACCATTCATTGTGTACCTTTTGTGTAGTAGAGCCACTCACAGTGTACATTCTATGCAGCAGGACCACTCATGGTGCACATTCAGTGCCATATTACTCATTACAGTGTACATTTTGTGTAACATGACCACTCATGGTGTACATTCAGGGCAGTATAACTTCTTACTGTGTAGCCTTTTTGTAGTGAGACCAGTCACTGTGTACATTCTGTGCAGTAGGACTGCTCAAAGTATACCTTTTGTGTAGCGAGAATAGTCACAATGTACATATTCTTCAGTAGAACCTCTCATTGCGTACCTTTTGTGTGGTAGGGCCACCACTCCATAGTGTACCAACTGTGCTTTAGGACCACTTGGGATGCATTGTAGTAAGAGCACTTACAATCTATCTTCTGTTCAATAGAACCACTCATCGTGTATCTTTTGTACAATAGAGCCACTTGTAGTGTACATTTTGTGCAGTAGGACCACTCATGGTGTACATTTAGTGCAGTAACTTCTCACAGTGTACCTTTTGTGTAGTAGGACCACTTGTGATGTACGTTCAGTGGAGTATAACTCTTTACTGTGTATTCCCTTTGTGTAGTAAGACCACTCATGGTGTATGCTCAGTGCAGTATAACTTCCTACAGTGTAACTTTTGTGTAGTAAGACCACTCATGGTATGCATTTAGTGCACTATAACTTCTTACAGTGTACCTTTTGTGTAGTAGGACAACTCATGGTGTACGTTCAGTGTAGTATAAATTCTTACTTTGTACCTTTTATGTAGTAAAGGCATTCACAGTGTACATTCTGTGTAGTTGGACCACTCATGACATACATTCAGTGCATGACTCCTTACAGTGTATATTTTGTGTAGTAGAACATTGCAGTGTACATTCTATGCAGTAGGACCACTCGTGGTGTACATTCAGTGTGCTACAACTCCTTGCAGTATATATTTTGTGTAGTAGGACCACCTTTCTAGATCCCACTAATATTCTACCATTTCAAATGGTCATCTCAGCCATACTGCAATTGTTCCGTGCATTTGGTAACACAATTTTTCCAAACTGAGAGGCATCATTAGATGGCTCTATAGCCTCTTCTCCCTAAGCACTGGACACCTTTTTCTCAACTCCATTTCTGTCTACACAGCTGCTACCTCTCTCTTCTTTATTTATTTTATTCTCCCAACAGCCTTCTAGGAGTTTTGGGATATACACATTATGGGAATCAACATGAAAAACAGTTTAATTTCTGACAAACGTGGTGATGTATCAGTACCTCGGAGGTGGAATATGAATATGCTATCAAATCATTTGTGGGATGGATGGCTCTAAATTAAATGGTTTGCAAAATAATATCCCAGTAAAGAATCAACCTGTAATTTCTAAATTAAACTGGTTTTCCTTCTAGTAATGGACATTGTTGCCATTACCAGTTCTAGTTAAACTCCTTGGCATAGTTATCTATGTACTTTTCCTATCCTTATGGTTTATGTGTGCCAAAAATGACAGATCTGAAAAATTTTAACATTATAGAGTCAACTCATGTGCTAGTAGCTATATAACCAAGTGTCTTTATTGGGCTGCTTTAGTTATCTTCATTTTTAAAAAAATATGTATATTGATGTATAAATGCATAACAGTTGACCTAGTTTACTCCATTTATTGCAATTAATTTGGTTGCTTGTGTTGTTAACAAACTGACAGTACCAGCAGGTACAGAGCTATTGCTTACTAACAAAAGGGGTTTATTTGTGTACTGCATCCTAAATAAATAACATAAAATGAGTGGTGAAAAAACGAAAAATAAAAACTATAATAATCATGTGAAATATGTTATCCTATGTCATGTTCTTCAGGGAGATGCATACAAAATAATTATTCATTCATCTTAACAAATTTGCTTTAGTACCAGTTTGAAACAGCTGAAGAGACATTTCTGGTTCCAGACTAACACACAGGGGGATAGCTAGTCCTGAATTTGAATCTCCAGGTCATAGCCTTCAATCTCTTAGCATAACAAATCTGGACAATGCCAAAAATAATGGGGAACAAAGGCACAAAACATGGACAGTTTTTAAATATCGCATATATAAATGTAGGCAGTTACTAGAATAAAAGGTTTTGTGTTACCATGTGTTTTCTGAATGATATGAAGTCTGAAACTTAAATATCTGTCATTATTTAGAGAATTCAGTCTTCACTGATTTACCAGAAAAAAAAAGTTTTATGAGGAACAGACCAAAAATATGAGGCAAAAATCTGGAGAGTTGAGAATTATGCTAATTTGCAGCTCTATACCACTTATCTTAAAATGCTGTAAGCAGGTGTCTGATAAACAGAAGAAATATCCCAAAATGCCCACTAGGTGGCAGTATATGAGTATGAAAACTAAACTAAGTACTCTGCTTTGCCAGTTATTTGGATTTCATCTAATTCATATTTATTTATTTTTTTTAATTGAATAAACTTCTGAAATTCTCGTCTATACAGTATATTAAACATCTTAATGTTTCAGTCTTGTATCAAGTGTATATCCACTTTATTTACTGATTATATGAAAAATATAATGCATCTAAGTCACAGGACAGGTTACAGGTTTTTAAGAAGCTTTTGCCTTTCTTAAAGCATAAATACATTAAGGTTCTAAGAAGCAGTAATAACATTAAAAATACTCTGGGTTCACATATGCCATACATCAGTGCTGGCAGGGGAGTATAGAATAACGCAAAGTTAGTTGACTTTTGGTATTTTCTTGAAGGCTGTGCTTGCGTTTCATCAGATTGTACTTCTTAATAAATATGGGCTGGGATTCAGCAAACGTTGCCACATTGCAGTGAGAGACTTTACACAAGCTGTCACGGGCAGAGTATGTGCGATTCAGAAGCACACTTATTGCTAGTGATGAATGCTGAGCACAAGTGTCAACACTGGGATCATAGGATCATAGGAGGTTACTAGGCTATTGGCCTTCAGGAGCCTTATAAGCCTAGCCAAGAGTTTGGCCCATGTTTAGACAAATCAGCACCCGATGCCCCTGTCCAGCAGGGACACAGGTGGAATCCCAGGGGTATGTTTTCTGTTTCCCATCCAGTTATCCAGGTTGCACTTAAAAATGGGTAAAGAGGTACTCAGCTTGATGTGGATAAGAAGACTATTCCATAGATGGGGGAGTTTCTGGGATACAAATCTGTCCAGCCAACGAGTCTTGTTGCTGTCACAGACCAGGTTGAGGCCGAGCGTGTGGGTTACTTGAGTGGAGCTTGACTTGCGGATATGCAGCAGTCCCATCAAGGTGGGATCTGTGATCACCTTGTATGCCAGACAGAAGTCACCTCTGAGGAGTCTGTATGAAACTAAGTAGAGGGATAGGGCTTTTAGCCTATCTGTGTATGGTAGAAGTTTGAGGCCCTGGATTCTCCTGGTGAGGAACCTTTGTGGTCTCTCCAGCTGCTGCATGTGCTTTGTGAGGTACATGCCAAAAGGGGCATTTTACTCAATAATGGGCCTTATAAGGGAAGAATATAGGGATGTTATGACCTCCTTGTCCCTAGATGAGATACCCTTACTTATGAGGTGGGCCATATAGAAAGCTTTCCATGCAACGGAAGAAACATGGTGGTCAAAAGTCAGGTTGCTATCAACCTGGGTGCCCAAATCCCTCACGACTGATTGCGTGCTTAGGAGATTATTAATGTGATAATTTGTGGGAACATCACTCTCCGCAAAGGGGATGATGATGCATTTTTTGGTATTCAGCTCAAGGCCATGTTTCTGGCACCAGTCATTTGTCTGAGTGAAACCCTATTGAAGGATGTCCACATCACTAGGGGAACTGATGACAGCACCCAGCTTGCTGGTCCGCCATAGCCCACTGGTTTTGGCCTGCACCTCAGAAAAGTATATCCCAAATAACAATGGCCCCAAGACCAAACCCCGGGGTAAGCTGCTTGTTACGAGTCTACTGCTTGAGGTGACTTCCCCTATTTTGATTATGTGGGTTTGCTACCCATGTGGTAACATATGGATTGATGCCTAGTTGAGAGCATTTAGCTATTATGCCTGAGTGGGGCATAGTGTCAAAGGCTTTGCCCAGTTCAAGGTAGGTGGTGTGCACTGTCTTCCCTTCGTCCATGGCTTTGGTGACTGTCTCAAAGAAGTCAATCAAATTTAGCAGAAATGACCTCCCCTTGATGAAACCAAACTGTGTGGGATAAAGTGTTTGGATGTTGCCAATGTCCTTGTTAATAAGGTCCATGATAATCTGTTCCATGGCCTTGCAGATTAGGCTAGTTAGGCTGATGGGTCTATAATTTCCCAGATGGGTGGATGTTCCACCTTTGTGTAAAGGGATGACAGTGGCTGTCCTCCACTAAGCTGGGATGAAGCCAGTACTCAGGCTTTGGTTGAATAGGGTGCCTAATGGTGCTGCAAGTTCCTGCCTGAGTTCACATAGGATGCAGCCTGGGATGTTATCAGGTCCCACGGAGGTGGTAATTTTTGTCTTTGAGAGGGCAGTGATGACCTATTCCCTAGATATAAGGGGAAGGGGCAGGTACTGTGGCTGCCCTGATTTACTGATGGGGGACAGAAGGGTAAAGTTTTTGCTGAATCTCGTCACTGAGCAAGTTTGCTATATCTACAGCATTTGTATATGTGGTGTCCTTGACCACCAGTTTTGAACAGATCTGGATGCTTCCATTGACGTTGCAGACATATGTGAAGAAGGCCTTATGACTACCTCTAGTAGATGTGGCCAATTTGGACTCGAAGTTTGCTTTGGAGGATTTCACTAGTGCTCTTATTTGCTTGTTCAGGCTATATTCTAATAAATTCAGGCAGTACATTCTAATGGCCATATACTGACATGGTGATGGGCAACATTATTAAAACAAGTGGTCTGGTATATGTAAATGAAGCAAAACAAGATGGCAGAGTGATTTTTGAATGTATAAATGCAGTGTGGCAGAGCTGCGCAACTCATGTAACTGAACACAGCCAGATCTCCTCATTCGTGCCAAGGGAAGCTCTTACTTCTGCTGTTAGCTACAGTGGTGCACGTTGTCTACTTCTGAGGTGTCATGTCATCTGCCTGAACTTAATATTCCATGGAATCCATGACAGTGATACTGTGGATTGCTACAATGTGTCCTTAATATTCCATGGACTCCATGACAGTGATACTGTGGATTGTTACAATGTGTCCTTAATATTCCATGGACTCCATGACAGTGATACTGTGGATTGCTACAATGTGTCCGTAATATTCCATGGACTCCATGACAGTGATATTGTGGATTGCTACAATGTGTCCTTAATATTCTATGGACTCCATGACAGTGATACTGTGGATTGCTACAATGTGGATCGGCAGACCAAGCAGAACACTGTAGATGTGTTGGCTTTATCTACAGCCCAGTGGGAGTTGTGGAGGACCTCTCTCAGTGATTACCAAGGTATATGTGGCTTTACATATATTAGTTACATGGATCTTTCCATGATCTTCTGGGGAGGCAATGGGGATATTTCAGGCATCCACCCTGCAAATACTGTATCAATTTCTTGAAGCCACGTTTCAACTTGTGGGGAAGCATAAGTGATTACCATGTCCTGCAGTGATGAAGTCATTACCGTGTCCTGCAGTGATGAAGTCATTACTGTGTCCTGTAGTGATGAGAGCCATCACAGTCTGCACTCACAATGAAATCAAGGCTCCATCTGGTGACCTGGGAAGGAGATACAGCGACTTCCTGGGGCATCACTCAAGCAAGTGTCAGGTGGTCTTTAAAGCACAGGCTATCGTCTATCATTTAGTACAATGCCCCCTTTAAGATGGACCTAACCAGGCACATCCAACAACTGGAACATCTACGGAGGTTCTTCATTAAAAGAATACAGAGCATAAGCAACATGTTCTCTGAAGACCACCTCAAAGCCCTAGCCCATTATTCTGTCTCCTTTAAGCTGTTAAGGGGAGATCCATGCCTGGCATGTAAGGCATCATCATACCCTACTGTGATAGACTTCCTGCATATCCGCAAAACAAATAACACCAGAATTACCATTCTAAAGACTTAAACCTTGCCCGTTATATAAATAGGACTTGCTGGAGAGACATTTATGTATTCCAGAGGTTACCCCTTCTCTGGAACAGGCTCCACATCCATGTGAATCAGAGTTCCTCCCTAAGCAATTCAAATGTAACTTGGACAGTTGGATGGGGAACAGGAAATTCATCCCTAGTTTGGCACCCATGTCTGTAATGGACACAGACAACCAGTAAATGGTTCATCTCCCAGGTTACACTTATCAAGGGTACCAGAAGTTGTCAGAAATTTGGGATGCATGCCTAGGCCTAGGCTTAAAAAGGCCACAGTAGTTGTCAGCCTAGTACACACCCATGAACCTATGAAATCCCACATATGGCACATTTACATACACCGATATTTTGTGAGGGGTGACTTCCCTTGGGTTATGTTATTGACACTGTTTGATATGCCTTGGAACCTGACTGATGACAACTATTAGAAATCCACAGAATGAAGTACAACTACCCATAATCGAAAAACAAGCAGCATTTTTGAGCCTGTGTTTAGGGTGCTGAAGACATGATTTCTCTATCTTTATTGATCCAGTGGTCCCCTGCAGTATAATCCTACCATGCATCCAAAAATATTTTCAGTTTGTGCAATGTCACACAATGTCATACTCAATAAACAGTTTCAGCATGGTGGCCACTTGCAGAGGCAGAAGTACCCAGCACACTGGGCAGTAGAGGCTGAGACAGTTGAGGAGTCAGTGGAGAAGTCAGCTGCAGGGAGTGAGCATGCTAGACAAAGGCAGGGATACTATGTCATGACTATGACAAAGTGACAGTGGCCTGCACATTGCTTCAGCCTGTAGGAATGCAGAGTAAAAAAGATATAGTTCAGCAAAAGTGATACATGCAAACCCAACAGCAGACTGTACTTTCCCATGCATAGGCTGGCCTCACCATGCAATCAAAGATAGGAACCCAAGTAACAATGTGCAAAAGGCAGGGTGCAGTTATCATCATTTACACACATGGGACACAGAACACGTGTGGATGTCTTTCACAGGTAAATGGATGAGTACTGAGGGCGATTATGAATGCATGCATGGGTGTGTGTGTGTGTGTGTGTGTGTGTGTGTGTGTGTGTGTGTGTGTGTGTTTGATGTACTGGGGGCTGTGGTGATGTGAGGTTTTGTATGCTGGGACATAGTTGCAGCATTGCATATTGTCCTACTGGATAAATCCAGGACCTGCATGGTAGAGGGATGAGCATCCCATGCATGCAACTGCTCATGAGAAATGGCTTTGTCAGGAGTTGAACTGGTTGCTCAATAGCCATGGCTAGATGTTGGCAAATGGCATCACAGATGTTACCAGAAGTGCCACTGATGTTTCTGCCACAACACTGGGGACACACCCTCCTGGCTGTATACAACTCTATAAATGTGGCTGCAGAAGGGCTAACACTGCATGAGCATGATGTAGGCTGCCCAAAACCATGATGATCACTAACTCTGGAAATACTGGTAGAACAGTTTTGTGGACAGAACCTTATGCATAGTAGGTGAGCTTAAGAGGACATGGCACATTACTGTATGTAATTTAGTCTATCAAAACAAATACATATATGGGATGTGCATTCCTGTAGGTCATCTCTCACACCCTACATCACCCTTACTAACTCAGCTATGGCTATGGTGGTACTAGCTTGTACCTCCATGATGGTCCTGCACATATTCTGAGTTGTGGCAATTGACACATCAACTTCAGGGGGAGGGTGGTAATCATATCTCAAGTGAGCACCAGTACCTACCCCTCTGTGAATCCCCCCTGCCCAAGAGGGCTAGGGGCTAGATTCAGGCACAAGTCTGGTAGTAGGTACCACACTTCTTTGACTGCCAGTGTCCCCAGTAACCTCTCCTGCCTGTGTGGTGTGTGTATGTCTTCTGGGTATCCACAGGCAGAGAGGCTGTATCTATGGTCTGTAAAGGGAATGCATTGGATATATTCCCTGTATCCAGCATGGACACACACACACACACACACACACACACACACACACACACACACACACACGCACACGCACACACACGCACACACACACACACACACACACACACACACACACACACACACACACACACACACACACACACACACACACACACACACACACACACACACACGCACTCTGTACTTCCTGACTATGCCAGCTAATCCAGCCCATCATTATCAGAGGTTGCAGATTCAACATTATCAGGTGGGGATAATTTCACAGCTGTGGTGCTGAACAGAGAATCACCTGTGAACACAGCAGACACAATACCCTTTGTAAGCATGACCCAGCACCAGGAGTAATCATTTGTAGAAACAGTGACATCTGAAAACAAAATATTTAAATAGCATACGTTATGCAGAAGGTTGAGTAAGTGAAACGGGTCTATATTATCTTATTGAAGAGGCATTACAGCGAATGCCTCTTCATCGACCCCTAAAGAACTAACTGCCAGTCCCTAGGTAAAAAAAAAAAAAAAAAATCACTGATCAGGCCAGAAATTAAACATCACTACAAACTCATAAAAGTGGGGGGCTTCACCCCCCCCCCCTAACTAAATATACCAACTCTGAGATCGCACTACAGTGGGGAAAGGGGCAAATTCACTTTAATGGCCAAGCAATTTTTGTCCCTAGGAAAAAAATTGCTGAATCGGCCATTTGCGGAACTGGCGGTTCGTTCTTTACAGGTCGATGAAGAGGCATTTGCTGTAATGCCTCTTTGATAAGATAATATAGACCCAGTGAAACACCTGATGTTTCTGTATAACGTATAACCTAAATCAATCCAAAAACGAAACAGGAACCCAACAGTAGCCAGCAAGAAAATATTATTCTTTTAAAGACACTTTCTTTAACGTAAAATCAATTTAATGAAAATTTTTTCACGTTTTTGTCACTTCAAATAAAGTAATTTTTTCAGACACACAGACAAACAGCAGTTACATTGTTTCTGCACCATTTTTAGCCATGTAGCATGGAGTCATGTGACTACTAACAGCAGTGAATTAAAGGTGCAAAGCACAGTAAATTCAAAGCCTATAAAAGTCAGTCTTAAAGTTTTCATACTGCCTCAAATAAAAAATATATAATGTGCAATCAGTATTCAATATTTAAAAGTTATATTAATATCATAAATAAAAATTAAAAGTAAACTATCGTGTAAGATTTCTTAGTTTGAGCAAACATGAAATATTACAATTCTCATTCAAGCTAGGCAAGCAGAAAGCATTAAGAGCTAACTGCCATTCTAATTCTCGTACCTCTAGTAAAACTGAGTATGGGCCACCTCTAATGTCAGGAAGTACTTGATCAATAGCTTGAAACATGAAGCTATGTCCACCATTTAACGAAACATGCTTTGCTAAGGCATTTTCTGTTTTGTTTTTACTAATCGCATAAGAGTGTTTATAGATTCTCTGACGAAGCTTCCTGTCCGTTTTCCCTATATATGGCAGTATGTAAACTTTAGGAGTATGTAGATCAAGAAACTTTGATCTGTTTGGAAAAAGAAGCATCTGAGGAAGTGCACAAATATAAACAACAAAACTTAGAAGTATTTGAAAAATATAAAAAAGAAATATGGACATGGAAATAGAGATTTGATATGGTGCAATATTTATGCAAAGGAGAAAGCCAAGTTAACTAATATAGAGAAGGCAGTCTCAAAGATATTCAAAGAGAAATACAGGCAAAGGCATCCAGATATGGAAATGTTCACAATAAATAAAAAGATTAATAGCACAAAGATGTAGAAAAGACGATTAGTAAAGCAGAAGTTAAAGAAATAGAAGTAGAAGTTATGGAGTGCCTGTGAAGTGAAGGATTTAATGTAGAAGGTCTAACACAGACTACATCACAGCATGATGGAGTGAGTCCCCAGAATAAGGAAACGCAAGAAGATCAGGAGACGTGTGAAGAAGAAATATGGAGATGGGAAAGGAAAAGAGATCTAATATGGCATAATATTTATGCAAAGGAGAAAGCAAAAGTAACCAATACAAAAAGAGCAGCACCAAAGATATTTGAAGAAAAATATAGGCAAAGGAATCCGGATATGGAAAACTTTACAATACAAAAAATAAGAAGACTAAGAGGAAAAGTAGAAAATGAAATTAGTAATAGAAAAGTCAAAGAAATAGAAAGTGAAGTTATGGAGCAGCTACAAAGAGAAGGATTTAGTGTAGAAAATCAAATGCAGAAAGCACCACGACAGGATAGAGCAATGGATATCCAAATAATGGAGAAAGTGGAACAGGAAGTAACTGGTCAGATGCCATATCAAGATATTTTGGAGCCTTCCACAGGAAATCAGTAGAAATGTTCACTTGAAGCTAGACAACAAAGGAAGGAACAGGAAACTGTGGAAACTCTGATGCAGTCAACGTTGAGGAGTGATAGGCCAGTGAGTTCCCATATGACAGAGCAACGGATGGCACAGGATGAAACTGAAGAGAATGTGCCACAGGAAGATGCAATAGAATCTTCTATAGAATGCTGGCAGGAATTGGGAAATAAGGGATGTGCCCTCAGTTTGGAAGAAAATGAGCTAAGAGAAGAGATGCTTGATTTAATAGACAAAGACAGATATATCAAGATCAATGAAAGAAATTGACTACAGAAGGTTAATAAAACTCCAAAAGTCAGAAGTTTGATAAAACAAATGAATGTAGTAATTAGGACTGTCCATAGAGATCCGTACGATATAACAGAAGTAAACAGAATATATTACTGTGCTGCTAAATTAATAACTGATAAAGTTCTAAGAGGAGAAGGTCAATTCTTCCACATGGAACACATAGCCCTCCGGAACACACACTAGCACTGCTTTCACATAAAAACACAAACCACACACCCACCTTCGCGGAGGGTCTCAATAAAAATCTACCCAAGCAGCAGAGCCCTCCAAGACAAAAACGCACTCGACCATCACAACACAACACTAATCATGAGACACATAAATCTCTTAAACAGTGTGCCACTCAACCAAAACCCCTAAGGCAAAACAGCATGCCGAACACATTAGTCATAGCTGACTCGATAGTGACGCACACTGATGTCCCACTCACTAGATTGAATAAGGAGAAAGTAACAGTCAGCTGCCTGTCAGGTGCCAGGATCCAACACATAATGTATGCACTCAGGTCACTCAACAGCAGATACAAATATGACTCTGTCATTGTACATGTGGGTGTGACCTGAGACGTACCTCCCTGGACTACATGAAAAGAGACATGGAGGAGCTCTCAGATTATGTAGTCCAGGCGGGTATGACCCTAGCCCTGAGCAGCATCCTACCATCACCCAGAATGATACGACAGTACAAGCAGAAAATGATTGATTTCAACAATTGGCTAAGTTTCTGGTGTCATTCTAAGGGGATCTAGTATCTGTCTGCCTGGGATGACATGATTGACAGACCTCAATTCTTTCCCAGAGATGGCCTGCATCTGTCACCCCTGGGCTTCCGGATACTGGCCGAGGCTCTTGCCACCCCTATAGTGCCTTTTTTAGGTGGTGTTCCAAAGACCAAATTACCACCATAACAGCTACAAACAAATGCAATCTGAGGGTCATGTTGCTCAACGCTAGAAGTCTAAATCTCAAAATGCACTCGCGCGAGGCACTCCTTAAAATGGAGAACATCAACATTTGTGCTGTAACAAAGACCTGATTCAAGGCAGCAGAAAGCACCCCTGCACTACCAGACTATAACTCATTCCACACCTTTCGGCCCCAGAACTTAGACCGAAGCTCCAAAGGCAGTGGTGTCTCCATATTCATAAAGGATGTGCACACCCCCAGACTGGTAGCCCAACGTAACGCATCAGAGATACTTCAGGTGCAGCTAACATTGGGTAAGACAGCGATTCAGTAAGACAGCGATTCAGGTCACAGCCTGCTATAGGTCCCCAGCCATGTCCCAAGATTCACACTCCACGTTCCTAAGCACCCTGGAGAATATCAGGGTCCAACCTAACAGTCTCTTGCTAGGCAACTTCAACTACCCCTCCATTAACTTGGTAAACTACTCATATACCAATACACTTGCTCAATGTTTCCTAGAGTTCATTAAATCCAATGCCCTGGACCAGCTTGTTCTTACCCCCACTAGAGGTAGCAACATCTTTGAACTGGTCATTACTAACATGGGCAACTATTGCTCTACACCAATAGTCAGCTACTCACTAGTTAGATCCAACCACAAACTAATCACCTTAGAAATCCACCCCCCCCCCCCCAGCAAAGGTAACCACCATGAAAAACTTCTCCAAAGCTAACTTTGGGATCCTAAAAGAGAGGTGGCTAACTTCATGGCACCCATGCAAATGGAGAATAGTTACATGACTGCAGAATCATACACCAATGCACTGTACGGACACATACACAAATGCATGGATCTCACCATACCCAATAGAACCAGATGCTCTCCTCCAAAAAAAGGAAGCCAATCTGGTGGTCCCCTGCCATAAATAAACTCTACAACAGAAGGAGGAAACTGATGCAGAATAAGGTGAAGTCTCAAGACTGGAAAAACTCCCTTATCTGCCTCAACAAAAAGTTGAGATCCCTCATCAAATCCTCTAAAGCTAGGTATGAAAACAGAATTGCATCAGATAGTAAAGACAACCACAAGGCCTTCTATAGTTATGTAAAGAATCTCCACGGCAATACCCAGATTTGCTCTGAGCTACTGCACAATGGTACCATCTATACTCAGCCAACAGATATTGCCAGTATACTGGCCGACAGATTCAATGCCAACTTTACCCCCCTCTCCACCCAAAGGACCAATCACAATGCCAGTAGATTGCCAGACACCCAGTATTACTGTTGCACAGGTTAAAACAGCACTGTCCAAGGCCAAGAATACAGCTTCTATGGGACCTGACAATATCCCTGGTTGTGTTCTACATGAACTACAGAGTGAACTGACACCTCACCTGTGTGCTCTGTTCAATTACAGTCTCACCTAAGGCTTTGTCCCTGCCAAATGGTGCACTGCTACAGTTATCCCTCTCCACAAAGGAGGAGTGACTACAGACCCTGGGAACTATCACCCCATTAGCCTGAAGAGTCTGATATGCAAAGCTATGGAATGCATCATCATGGACCTAATAAACAAGGATATAGGGAATCTCTAAACTCCGGATCCTGCACAGTTTGGTTTTGTGAAGGGTAGATCATGCCTGCTCAACTTGGTCGACTTCTTTGAGTCAGTCACCAGAGCTGTGGATGAAGGCAAGGTGGTTCATACAGCCTACCTTGATCTGGCCAAGGCTTTTGATACCATTCCCCACTCAGGAATAATAGAAAAACTCACTAAGCTTGGCATCAACCCCTATATCAGTAGGTGGGTTGCAAACTGGCTCACAGATAGAACCCACAGTGTGAAAGTAGCTGACTCCAAGTCAGACTGCCAATTAGTCACGAGTGGAGTCCCACAGGGTTCAGTCCTGAGTCCTCTCCTGTTTGGTATCTACTTCTCTGAAGTCCAGGCCAACATGAAGGGACTCTGGCTGACAAAGTTCACAGACAATTGCAAGTTGAGAGCTATTATTAACTCCCCAAGTGATGTTGACATCCTACCGAATGGACTCACTGTGACCAACGACTGGTGTCAGAACCATGGCCCTAAGATCAATGCCAAAAAATGTTTCATCATCCCCTTAGGGAAAAACCCGGTTCCCATGAATTACCACATTGATGGTAGTCCACTGAACATAGAAGACATTATAAAAGATCTGGGAACACAGGCTGACAACAACCTCCCTTTTGATCACTACATTGCCACTGTGGTCAGAAAGTCCTTCTATGTGGCACATCTTATTACTAAGGGTTTTGCATCCAGGAAGAAAGAGGTCATTGTCTCCCTCTACTCTTCCCTCATTAGGGCAGTCATCGAGTACAATGCCCTATTTGGCATGTACCTCACTAGACACCTGCAACAACTGGAGAGGCTGCAAAAGTAACTCACAAAGGATTCTAGGCCTTAAACACTTGTCCTATATGGACAGACTCAAAATACTCCAACTATTCTGTCTCATATCACCTACTTAGAGACGATCTCTACTTGACTTACAAAGCCATGTATGACCCAACTCTGTTAGAAATGCTACATCTAAAGAAATCCCTATCCCTCCACACCACACGCTCCAGAGACCTCAGCCTCATTACCACAATTAATAGAACATGCTGGAGGGACAGGTTCATAACCCAGAGACTGCCCATGTTATGGAACAGACTTCCCATACATGTGAAACAGAGCACCTCACTGACCCTCTTCATGAGAAATCTTGATGAGTGGATGGGAAACAGAAAATTCACCCCGGAGATAACACCAGTGGCTCTACTCAACAGAGGCACTGGGAACTAAGGTCGGGTGGCACTATGACAGGGTAATCCTATGGCTAGGCTTGTAAAGGCCCCAGGGCCTTTAGCCTAGTACACATCTATGAACCTATGAACTTCAGGAACACAGGGTAACGAGGGAAAGGAAGGGGCGAAAGCGAATATCATCATGGAAATATCGAATAGAGAAAACTATAAAGCAGCTAAGACAAGAAGAGTCATTGTTAGAAGATTATAGAAGAGGAAACAGATCAACAAAAATACGAAGAAAGATAGATGTGATAAAAGCAGTGTGCAGTATTAGAATAGACCAGGATCTGTCATGTACTATCGTAAATAATAAACTAAAAATTTCAGCACGGACGGAAAGACGTAGAAGATACGAAGATAAATATAATGGAAAAGTGCAAAACAAGCAATTTATTGATGATCCAAAAAAAATTTATAGAGAATTGGGAAATAAGGTAAAAGGAATTGAAAGACCACCAAAAAAAGAAGAAATAGATACATGTTGGAGAAGTATCTATGAAGATCCTGTGGAACATAACAAAGATGCTAAATGGATAGAAGAAGTAAAAGAAAGAATAAGAAGTTTAAAGGTACAGGATATGAAATGGGATGAAGTAACAGCCAGAGAGATTGAAACAAAGTTAAGAAAAGCCTCTAATTGGAAAACCACAGGCCCAGATGCAGTACGTATCATTTGGTTGAAATTAATAACATCTTTGCACAAAGATTTAGCCATGAGCAAGAACTATTTATATGCACACCCCGAACAGACACAGCACTGGTTAACAACAGGAAAAACAATGCTCTTACTTAAGACTGAACCTGAAAGCTACCCTAAAATTATAGACCAATAGCTTGTCTTCCAACAACATATAAACTATACATGGGAATTGATGGCGACAGAGTTTATAGTCATTTAGAAGAAAACTCAATTTTGGCAGTAGAACAAAAGGGCAATAAAAGAAAGTCATATGGAACAAAGAATCATTTGTTGTTAAATCAAGTTATAGTGGAGAACTGTAAAAAGGGGAAGAATCTAAGTATGGCATGGATTTACTACAAAAAAGCATTTGATAGTATCCCACATTCATGGATAAAAGAGTGCTTAAAAATGTATAAGTTACACCCTACACTGATTGACTTACATTACAGTAACCATGAAACAATGGCAGACCACTTTGCAATTAAGCCATGATAAAGGACAAATTATTATCCCAGGGATAAAAATTCAAAGGGGAATATTCCAGGGTGACTCTCTGTCACCATTGCTATTTTGCCTTGCCATTAATCCATTAAGCTGTTTACTTAACAGCTTAGACCATGGCTACAATTTGGCTCCTAGAAAACAACAAAGTCTAATGACTTCTCATCTTCTCTTTGTCGATGATTTAAAACTGTATAGCTCATCAGATGATAAACTGAAAACACAGCTGCAGGTTGTCAAAACTTTTTCAGATGATATTGGAATGTCATTTGGTCTTGCTAATTGTACAAAAGCAACATTTAAAAAAGGAAAACTGCAGCACCAGGAAAACATCAGTTTGGGACAAGAATGTAATATAAAAGAACTTGAGCAAGAGGGAGTGTATAAATACTTGGGAACTGATGAAGGATCAGCAAGAAAACATGAACAAATGCGAACAAAACTCAGTAAGGAATACTTTAGAAGACATAAATTAATCCTGAGAACAGCATTGACATCTAGGAACAAGATCCAAGCTATAAATCAATTTGCTCTTCCTGTCCTAACTTACAGTTTTGGATTGATTGACTGGACCCAAAAACTGTTGGATAGAATGGAGATTAAAACAAGAAGGATGCTTTATGCTCACCAAATGATTTATAAAAATCAGTGTATACCAAGATTATATATTCCCAGTTCCGAAGGAGGGATGGGCCTCCTTGAAATTGATTACATGCATAGATCTGCAATCATGGGACTCCATACATATCTACTGATGTCACCAGATCCAAATGTAGTGAAAGTTTAGAAACATGTGGGGAATAAATCTAAGATGATGTCTCTTCTTTGTCTAGCAGAAGCATATTGACGTCAAGCAGGAATGGAAATCAAACCAGAAGTGGATAAAAATCAGGCAGCAACTGAATGTGCCAAAAAAACAAAAGAAAGAATATAAGGTGAAGGACCAGATAAGAAGGCAAGAAATGTGGAAAAAACATAAATATAGTTGCAAGTATAGACAACTTCTGGAAGACCCGCATGTTGATCAAAAAGAATGCAGGAATGGTTAAGGACAGGCAAATTCAAACCAAGAAATGAAAGGTTGATATTAACAGCTCAAGATAGTGGGTTACGTACACGCTGGTTTATAAAGTCCATTGAACATGTGGGAGAAACAGACAAATGTAGGTTTTGTAAAACCGAATTGGAAACAGTCACACACCTTGTTGCTGGTTGCGACACACTAATGACAGAAGGACTGTATACTGAAAGCATAATAATGTGGTGAGTCTGTTGCACTGGGGGTTGTGTAAACATTATGGTATCAAAGTGGCTGAAAAACACTGGAAACATGAGTCACAAAGAATCATAGAAAATGATGAAGTTTACATCACATGGAATCACCCATTACCAACAGTTCAAAAGATAGATGCTAGAAAACTGGATATAGTGGTCAAAGAAAAGAAGACAAAAGTAGCATTGATCATTGAAATCACCACACCCAATGACTACAGTGTCTTGCATACAGAGAGAGACACAAAGTCATAAAATACCAGGATCTGCAGGTAGAAACTTGAGCCATGTGGAAGAAAGATACCCAGACAGTTCCAATGGTAGTAGGGTCAACGGGTCTTATAAAAAATAATTTACAATCATATTTGGATATGTTCCCAATCTATGTAACCCTGTACGAATTGCAGAAGGAGTCATTACTGGGCACATTGCGGGTGCTGCGAAGAGCACTTCTGTCTGACATCAAAGACTGAAACAGTAGTAATTTCATGAACTTTAATCATACCTTGACTTAGGAATGGGAATCATTCCCGTTATGATATTAAAAACCCAAAAGTCTTGGAGAAATTAAAAAAGGAGCGAGCATATTCTGTGTAGGCCTGGTCAGCAGCATCCTGCTCCAAGAGCCACTGGACATAGAGCGAGTGACACTGAGGTCATACCTTATTCTCCGCATCTGATAACGTTGGTTTCTGGATACTTTTTCAGCAGATTTTGTTGTGCTTTTGTGCTTAATCAGTTAAATCGTCATTAGTATGTAAGTATGGAAAACAGTGGCATCGCTATATTGGTTATGAGTGGACCAGAAAACCCCTTGGAACACTCTTCTCCCCCCTGTCCATTTACCATGCTGCTGGAGTGTCTGACTGTCATGTTTCTTTACCTACATAGCTTACTTAATGACAGGCACATCAAATTATTGAGCAATGTCCCCCACACTATGACAGCCATAACATTCTCACTCCTCAAGGTAACATAACCATTTGCCCTCATTATTAAAAATATTTTTGTACATGCAGTATATATGTATAAGCTATAGAACAGGGTTAAATGGTTTTATGCAAAGTGATAGTACAAGCGTGGCCTGAATGTTTTCACATGTTGGAGTATTTTCCAATGTGATTGATCCTATTACACTTAACATTCCTTCAGTACAATGGTAGCCTTACCATTGTCATTGGTACCCTTACCCTTGTCGTTGGTAGCCTTACCCTTGTCATTGGTAGCCTAACCCTTGTCGTTGGTAGCCTTACCCTTGTCATTGGTAGCCTTACCCTTGTCGTTGGTAGCCTTACCCTTGTCATTGGTAGCCTAACCCTTATCATGCCCCTTTCACTGCAGTTGGTCAACAGCCCATAAATGTATTGTCAGAACTACAGTATATCATTATATACTTAAGTACCACAGCAGCTACAGCTTAAATAGTGAAGATGATGAAACAGCACTTGCCCTGTAGAAGATGAAGAAGCTGTTGCTATAGAAAGAATTAATAAATGAAAAAAACAAATTGTAGAAATCACAAAAAATGGCCAGACTGCAAGCAAAACTCTTATTTAATGAAATACAGTGAAGCGCTTTTCGTTTGTAAAATAACAAACTTCATCAGACTAAAACAGTGTTAAACCACAACTGAACTTCTTAAATAGCATTTTATAAGCCCACCCTACACTAGAAAGGAAATTATGTCATGAACAAAATTTTAAATTTTAAAAATATAAAGTGCATATATATAAAACACAGGTATATAAAATACATTAACTAAATTCCTTCATTAATAAATAATCTAAAGACATCCTAGTTCATTAATAATTAAAATATTTTTTGTTATAGAAAATATATATTTAAAAAAAAAAAAAATATATATATATATATATATATATATATATATATATATATATATATATATATATATATATATATTATGTAAGAATACTTATTAAATCACTACCCTAACACAGGTCAGCAATAATTAAAACCAGCTTAGAAATGATCTCACCTAAGTAATGCTTTTAGCCCGAGTATACTATTGCTTGCACAGTAGTCATCCATACCCGGCCATACATAAGAATGTAGTTTTAGTTGCCAGATTAATTCTGCTCTTTCTAAATGTAGCATCCATGCCCCCTCCTCCTCCCAAGTTGCTCATGGACCTGTTGGATACCACAAAATTCAAATCTATGTTCACCATGCTCTAGTATGTGTTTTGCAAATGCATTTGTTAAATTCATCTTTGTAATGGCATATAGGTGCTCATATACTCTTTCTTTTAGGGTTCTAGTAGTCTTTCCTGTATCATAAGCTGGACAGTGCTTATACATTGTTAACGACAAAAAAATAGCGAGTGGCACTGTGAGCAAAGTCAACAAGACAGGCAAATAGACTTTAAAACAAACAGTTTTAATGAGCGCTTTCGGTAGAATCTGTGTCCTACCTTCATCAGACAAACTACAAACCAATTAACAAAGTATTTATACAAGAGTGAAACATCCCAATTAATTAATTACGAAATTAAAAAAGTGCCTACTTGTCCTTAAAGGGCTACAAAATTCCTGCTATTATTATGCTGTATGGATTAAAACAGAACAGATAACAGCAGTTCAAACCGAGTACCTCATTATTAAAAGCTATTATAAGAGTAATTAATAAAGTATATTATTCACTGATACTGGAAATAATATCTTATTCAATGTAAATATATTTATATTTGTATATATAAATACTAACAAGTTAAATATAAATATATATATATATATATATATATATATATATATATATATATATATATATATATATATATATATATATATATATATATATATATACTTAAAAAGTAAATAAAATTTACAGCACTCAAAACTAAATATGTTCGAACATAAAATTTGAGTGGAACAATATAAACTTACTAAAATGGATGGTCTAAAAAACGACAAGAGTGATACATCTAATAAAAAACAAGCCACGAGAGCTTTATAAGTATAGATATCGTCTATAAATTTTAATGAATATTAATAAATACCTGGTGTAAGGAATCAAAGTAAGAGAATCTAGCCAAATGTGCTATAAATGTACTATTTGATCAACTAGCTAAACAAACAGAACAAATAAACCTAAATAAAGCTATAAAGATAAGAATAAGCAAGTCAATCCGTTTGTCCCCAGAATGTCTAATCATCTATTCAGGGCTAAACATTTTAAAATGCATTTTATGGATACATATTCATTTAAGCCAGGGTATATGTGGGCTTCGGTTCTAATCTGCCACATAATTTCATCACTCTCTAAATTTAACTGCCAAGGGCCACCTCTAAGATCATGGTGCCTTTGTTGCAGAACAGAAAATTTAAAATCATGATCAGGGAAATCTATAATATGTCTAGCCAAGGCATTATTCGTGTCATTTTTGCCCATAGCATAAACATGTTCATAAATGCGTTGTTTTAATTTTATCTCAGTCTTTGCAATATAAAATGCGGAACACTGAGAGCAGGTTGCTACATATATTACCCCTTTACTGTGACAGTTAAACCTACCATTGATGCAAAATGTGTTGTTTTTTTTATTTTAATTTTATTTTCAACACAAATAAATATACATTGGTGGCATGCACCGCATTTAGACATCCCAAGATTGTCATGTACTGTGGGCTTTACATTCTTTTCCAAAATGGATTTTAAATTTGCCCCTCTTCTGAAAATGACTTTTGGTTTTAAACCTAATAATTTTAACAAGCCCTTGTCCTCAATAATGATAGACCAATTTTTATATAAAATCTCTTTCATCTTATAATGGTCCAGAGAATAAGTACAAAGAAAACTGACTCTATAGTCTAGTTCCGGATTATTAGGAACCACATTAATAGTTGTCCCTAAAACATCAGGCTTGGGGGATAATTTATTGGCCAATAATGGCTTAAAATAACCAGCATGCCTCTTATTACTTACTTCTAAACAAATAGAATCAATCAAGGGTACACGGTAACCTGTACTAATAAACATGGTCTTAAGAAGAAAGCATTCAGCCTGAAAATCATTATCATCCATGACCATCCTAGCCACTCTAATCAGTTGTCCTTTGACTACGACTTTCTTTTGACGAAATGGATGGCTGCTGGTAAAATGAAGAAAGGAATTAGAGTAGGACGACTTTCTATATATAATGCTCTTATATCTACAATTAATTATATCTTTGAATAAGTTAACATCCAGATAGTTAGTCTCCAATTCATCTAATTTTTACGTAAACTCAAAAAAATCAGTCATAGACTGAATACTGTTTATAAAGGTAGGGATCAGGGCTTTCGGCCCTTTCCATATTAAAAACATATTGTCCTGGTAGTGAGTATACCAGGCTACATTGTCTATAAAAAAATCATTTTGAAAAAGTAAAATTCTCTCCCAGTATGCCATAATGCAATTTGCGAAGCTGCCCCCACAGGGGGAGCCCATGGCTATACCGGTTCTTTGTAAGAAGAAACGACCATCAAAAATCATATAGTTATTTTTCAAAACAATTTCAAGTAGTGTCTCTACTAGATAAATAGTTTTCTCTTCTATGTGTTTAAGGATCATGAAATCCCTAATCCATTCAAGGCCAAGAGTCTGGGGAATGACCGTATAGAGGTCCTTAACATCGATGGTAAGAAAGCAGGAGTCTTTATAATATTCCAATATATTAATGTTTTCTAGGAAACTCCATGAGTCCTTGCATATTTGAGGTTCCTGCTCAATCAATGGTCTCAGAATACTATCCACATATTTAGCACATCCATATTTGATAAAACCTCTCCCATCTACAATTGGCCTAAAGGGGGGGGTCATTATAGATTTTATGAATTTTTGGACACCCAAAAAGTGCAGGTATTCTAGGAGCATTCATTGTTAGATACTGATGCGTATCCATATCGATAGTTCCTTCCAAGAAAAGATCGTCAAGCATTATATTAATTTTCTTATATGCTATATTAATTTTGTTCATACTAACTGGAATATATGCTCCAGTTTGTAGGTATTTATCCATGCATAACACATATGCTTTTTGGTCCATAAAGACCAGACCCCCTCCTTTGTCCGGTTTCATGACCCTAATACCACACTCGTGTATTAAATTGACAAACTCGCTTTCTTGCTCTGTAATGTTAAGTGTTTTAATCCTTCTAGTATTATTATCTTTGCAAATGGATCGCAGATCCATCTCGCAAATGTTTTCAAAGGTATTAAGAATTGTATGTAAAGGAGGATTAAAAAGACTAGACACTCTTAATGTATTTGTTAAGGATGGCACACCCCCCATATAAACCTGCAAATTAAGTTTACATACAAAAAGTTTTAAATCCATAATTGTCCTGACCATGTCCATATCTCTATCAGGGACAAAGGACAACCCTTTGGAGAAGAAATCAATCATCTCTTGGGAAATCTCCAAAGAAGTAAAATTATAAATCATAAAGTCCCCTTTGTGACTGGTAAGAACTTGGGGCAATTGCTGGGGTGGCCTTGTCATCTCCTCCGCTGGTTCCGTTTGTTCCGTGTCTGGCCTTGGTTCCTGTTCCCTCTGTGGTTGTTGTTCCTGCCACCCTGATTCATATGAAAATCCGATGTATGATTGTACCCCGACTGATTATTGTTGCTGGTTGATCCTTGGTGGGCAAAATTACTATTATTATTGTTATTATTGTTGTTAGAATTATTCAGCCTTTCGCTCCTACGTAACGGCTGTATTTCGTCGTCATTAGTATTGCTTGTATTTGGAAGAGGGTTACTTTCATCTTCTCCATTTAATACATTGGATGCTACAGGATTATTAGATGTAAAGTTAAAACTATTTGCATTAAATGGGGGACGAGGATATGCTTTGTTTGCAGCATAATCTTGAACATCCCTTATAATTTTTTTCTTTTTTGTCACAAGCAATTTGGCCATGGTTGCATCAATACTAGAAAAAATTCTGGCATAGTCATATTTATAACGGAAAAACTCCTTGTCAGTTTTAATTAAATGCTCCAAGATTTCCAGCTCACTTTTAAGATCATTAATTTCACTGTTGTAATAGTTAATAAGAGAAATAATGAATTCAGCCCCTTTTTATCAAAGAGCCCCAACAATTCTCGATGGAAAGTAGAATTGTCGACCAAGCCCACCGGGTACCGCCATTGTCGCAGCCCCTTAGAGATTATATTTTTATCAATACACTCTTGCAAGTAGGCAGTTTCTAGTTTAAACAATTTATTGTCAAAATCAGAAATTAAGTCTGTTATCAAACTCACCCGTGGATGTTGCTCTTGTGGTGATATTGTCCCATTATTATTCTTAAAAAACTCATTGTTACTTAAAAAACTTGCCATAGATGGAAACGGGCAAGTGTCCATATTCATAACCCCAGGCAGCCGTTCATTACTCGGACAATCACCGGAGTTCCTTCCTCGTTGTATTACAGCCTCAGGAAGTGGTTGTAATCCGTTATTAACGGCATTAGCAAAGCCATTAAGTACAGGGGACCTCTGTTGGAAAACCTTGCCAGACGATGGTCCCCTAGGACAAGTATTCACTTCATAAGCAGTCCGAGATTCTAATTGTTGAGTAAGGGAATCAACCCGACCAAGCAGAACCTAAAACAAGAGCCGTTAAATTACCTATAGCGTTCACTTCAGGTGAAACGGCTCTGTTACCGCCATTCGGCTCCTCTTGAGTAAACAAGGGTTGAGACAATGCTCCAGTTTTGCTTGCCATACCAACAAAGACACAAACTAAAACTTCAAATAATCCACAAACTAGTAAACGACAGAAAAATAGCGAGTGGCACTGTGAGCAAAGTCAACAAGACAGGCAAATAGACTGCTTATGAAGTGAATACTTGTCCTAGGGGACCATCGTCTGGCAAGGTTTTCCAACAGAGGTCTCCTGTACTTAATGGCTTTGCTAATGCCGTTAATAACGGATTCCAACCACTTCCTGAGGCTGTAATACAATGAGGAAGGAACTCCAGTGATTGTCCAAGTAATGAATGGCTGCCTGGGGTTATGAATATGTACACTTGCCCGTTTCCATCTATGGCAAGTTTTTTAAGTAACAATGAGTTTTTTAAGAATAATAATGGAACAATATCACCACAAGAGCAACATCCATGGGTGGGTTTGATAACAGACTTAATTTCTGATTTTGACAATAAATTGTTTAAACTAGAAACTGCCTACTTGCAAGAGTGTATTGATAAAAATATAATCTCTAAGGGGCTGCGACAATGGCGGTACCCGGTGGGCTTGGTCGACAAATCTACTCTCCATTGAGACTTGTTGGGGCTCTTTGATAAAAAGGGGCTGAATTCATTATTTCTCTTATTAACTATTACAACAGTGAAATTAATGATGTTAAATGTGAGGTGGAAGTCTTGGAGCATTTAATTAAGACTGACAAGGAGTTTTTCCATTATAAATATGACTATGCCAGAATTTTTTCTAGTATTGCTGCAACCATGGCCAAATTGCTTGTGACAAAAAAGAAAAAAATTACAAGGGATGTTCAAGATTATGCTGCAAACAAAGCATATCCTCATCCCCCATTTAATGCAAATAGTTTTAACTTTACATCTAATAATCCTGTAGCAACCAATGTATTAAATGGAGAAGATGAAAGTAACCCTCTTCCAAATACAAGCAATACTAATGATGATGAAATACAGCCGTTACGTAGGAGCGAAAGGCTGAATAATTCTAACAACAATAATAACATTAATAATAGTAATTTTGCCCACCAAGGATCAACCAGCAACAATAATCAGACGGGGTCCAATCATACATCGGATTTTCATATGAATCAGGTTGGCAGGAACAACAACCACAGAGGGAACAGGAACCAAGGCCAGACACGGAACAAACGGAACCAGCGGAGGAGATGACAAGGCCACCCCAGCAATTGCCCCAAGTTCTTACCAGTCACAAAGGGGACTTTATGATTTATAATTTTACTTCTTTGGAGATTTCCCAAGAGATGATTGATTTCTTCTCCAAAGGGTTGTCCTTTGTCCCTGACAGAGATATGGACATGGTCAGGACAATTATGGATTTAAAACTTTTTGTACGTAAACTTAATTTGTAGGTTTATATGGGGGGTGTGCCATCCTTAACAAATACATTAAGAGTGTCTAGTTTTTTTAATCCTCCTTTACATACAATTCTTAATAACTTTGAAAAAATTTGCGAGATGGATCTGCGATCCATTTGCAAAGATAATAATACTAGAAGGATTAAAAAGCTTAACATTACAGAGCAAGAAAGCGAGTTTGTCAATTTAATACACGACTGTGGGATTAGGGTCATGAAACCGGACAAAGGAGGGGGTCTGGTCTTTATGGACCAAAAAGCATATGTGTTATGCATGGATAAATACCTACAAACTGGAGCATATATTCCAGTTAGTATGAATGAAATTAATATAGCATATAAGAAAATTAATATAACACTTGACGATCTTTTCTTGGAAGGAACTATCGATATGGATACGCATCAGTATCTAACAATGAATGCTCCTTGAATACCTGCACTTTTTGGGTGTCCAAAAATTCATAAAAGCTATAATGACCCCCCCTTTAGGCCAATTGTAGACGGGAGAGGTTCTATCACATATGGATGTGCTAAATATGTGGATAGTATTCTGAGACCATTGATTGAGCAGGAACCTCAAATATGCAAGGACTCATGGAGTTTCCTAGAAAACATTATGGAATATTATAAAGACTCCTGCTTTCTTACCATCAATGTTAAGGACCTCTATACGGTCATTCCCCAGACTCTTGGCCTTGAATGGATTAGGGATTTCATGATCCTTAAACACATAGAAGAGAAAACTATTTATCTAGTAGAGACACTACTTGAAATTGTTTTGAAAAATAACTATATGATTTTTGATGGTCGTTTCGTCTTACAAAGTACCTTGTATAGCCATGGGCTCCCCCTGTCGGGGCAGCTTCACAAATTGCATTATGGCATACTGGGAGAGAATTTTACTTTTTCAAAATTATTTTTTTATAGACAATGTAGCCTGGTATACTCGCTACCAGGATGATATGTTTTTAATATGGAAAGGGCCGAAAGCCCTGATCCCTAGCTTTATAAACAGTATTCAATCTATGACTGATTTTTTTGAGTTTACGTACAAATTAGATGAAGTGGAGACTAACTATCTGGATGTTAACTTATTCAAAGATATAATTAATTGTAGATATAAGAGCGTTATATATAGAAAGCTGTCCTATTCTAATTCCTTTCTTCATTTTACCAGCAGCCATCCATTTCATCAAAAGAAAGTCGTAGTCAAAGGACAACTGATTAGAGCGGATAGGATGGTCATGGATGATGATGATTTTCAGGCTGAATGCTTTCTTCTTAAGACCATGTTTATTAGTACAGGTTACCCTGTACCTTTGATTGATTATATTTGTTTAGAAGTAAGAAATAAGAGGCATGCTGGTTATTTTAAGCCATTATTGGCCAATAAATTATCACCCAAGCCTGATGTTTTAGGGACAACTATTAATGTGGTTCCTAATAATCCGGAACTAGACTATAGAGTCAGTTTTCTTTGTACTTATTCTCTGGACCATTATAAGATGAAAGAGATTTTATATAAAAATTGGTCTATCATTATTGAGGACAAGGGCTTGTTAAAATTATTAGGTTTAAAACCAAAAGTCATTTTCAGAATAGGGGCAAATTTAAAATCCATTTTGGAAAGGAATGTAAAGCCCACACTTCATGGCAATCTTGGGATGTCTAAATGCGGTGCATGCCACCAATGTATATTTATTTGTGTTGAAAATAAAATTAAAATAAAAAACAACACATTTTACATCAATGGTAGGTTTAACTGTCACAGTAAAGGGTTAATATATGTAGCAACCTGCTCTCAGTGTTCGGCATTTTATATCGGAAAGACTGAGAGAAAATTAAAACAACGCATTTATGAACATGTTTATGCTATGGGCAAAAATGACACGAATAATGCCTTGGCTAGACATATTATAGATTTCCCTGATCATGATTTTAAATTTTCTGTTCTGCAACAAAGGCACCATGATCTTAGAGGTGGCCCTTGGCAGTTAAATTTAGAGAGTGATGAAATTATGTGGCAGATTAGAACCGAAGCCCACATATACCCTGGCTTAAATGAATATGTATCTATAAAATGCATTTTAAAATGTTTAGCCCTGAATAGATGATTAGACATTCTGGGGACAAACGGATTGACTTGTTTATTCTTACCTTTATACCTTTATTTAGGTTTATTTGTTCTGTTTGTTTAGCTAGTTGATCAAATAGTACATTTATAGCACATTTAGCCAGATTCTCTTACTTTGATTTCTTACACCAGGTATTTATTAATATTCATTAAAATTTATAGACGATATCTATACTTATAAAGCTCTCGTGGCTTGTTTTTTATTAGAAGTATCACTCTTGTCGTTTTTTAGACCATCCATTTTAGTAAGTTTATATTGTTCCACTCAAATTTTATGTTCGAACATATTTAGTTTTGAGTGCTGTAAATTTTATTTACTTTTTAGGTATATATATATATATATTTATATTTAACTTGTTAGTCTTTATATATACAAATATAAATATATTTACATTGAATAAGATATTATTTCCAGTATCAATGAATAATATACTTTATTAATTATTCTTATAATAGCTTTTAATAATGAGGTACTCGGTTTGAACTGTTATCTGTTCTGTTTTAATCCATACAGCATAATAATAACAGGAGTTGTGTAGCCCTTTAAGGACAAGTAGGCACTTTTTTAATTTAGTAATTAATTAATTGGGATGTTTCACTCTTGTATAAATACTTTGTTAATTGGTTTGTAGTTTGTCTGATGAAGGTAGGACACAGATTCTACCGAAAGCGCTCATTAAAACTGTTTGTTTTAAAGTCTATTTGCCTGTCTTGTTGACTTTGCTCACAGTGCCACTCGCTATTTTTCTGTTGTTTACTAGTTTGTGGATTATTTGAAGTTTTAGTTTGTGTTTACACATTGTTACATATGCCAGCCCTTTCAAATTAAAATTTAGTTTATCATATATATTACATTTCTGAACATTAATTTGAATATATTTACCCTCATACATATGCTTACATAAATTACACAGTCCACAGTTTTTCATGCCTTTTACTTGGTGTTTTTTTGTTATTTTACACATTTCAAGAAGAGTTTTTAAATTCTGGCCTCTCTTGGCTATCATTTTGACACCATCCTTAAATTTATTAATAACAGGTGTTTCAACCTCGATTAAATGCCAATTCTTTAAAATGATTGCTTTTATCTCATAAAAATGAACATTAAATGTTGTAATGAAGGTGGCATTATAATCTATAGGATTATCTTCCTTTTGTATATATATACCTGGTTCACCTGTTGATTTAGGATTGGTGAAAAATGTCCATTATTCCTTTTATAGCTAACCTCAGTATAAACTTCATGCAATAAACTAAGAGGATAACCCCTACCTATAAACATCTCTGTGAGATGCCTCACTCAAAAATAAAATCTTCTTCCAAGCTAACCATTTTAGCAGCACGTACAAATTGTCCTTTTACTACTGCTTTCTTATTCGATAAAGGATGGGGGCTTGTGAAATGCAGGAAAGAGTTCGAGTGAGTTGGATTCCTGTGTATTTTTGCAATAAGTCTTTGGTTAATTCTATCCTTACTAAGGTTAACATCCAGATAGTTTATTTCTTGCTCATCTGTGGCATGTGTGAATTTTAAATACTGTGTCGTGTTATTAATATATGCTAAAAATTGTTCCACAGATTGTTGGTCACCTTTCCATAGGATAAATATATCATTCAGATAATGGAGATACAACATAATGTTATCAGCATAATTGCCTCCCAGGACATATTTCTTTTCCCATTCTGCCATAACTAAATTGGTGAAAATGGTCCCACAAGGTAACCCCATCGCAACTCCTACCTTTTGAAGATAGTAGCTGTTATTAAATATTAAAAAGTTATCGGAAAGTACGATGTCAAACAGATCAACATATAAATTGATTTCTGATTGTGGCATGGCTTGTTCAAATAGAAACTGCTCTATAATCTGAATACCCTCCTGTTGGGGTATGGCAGAAAACAGATCCTTTACATCCACTGTCATGAACAAAACCTGATCGGAATATTCAATACCATTCATCAAGCTTAGAAAGTGCCAAGAATCCTTGCAGATCTGTAGTTTCCCATCCAAAAACTTCTTTAATCTACTATCAAGAAATTTGGCATAAGAGTATGTAATGGAGTTGCAACGATCTACTATAGGTCGTAAAGGTGGATTGGTTACATCCTTGTGAATTTTTGGAGTACCAAATATAGTTGGAATACTGGGTGAAATAATGTTCAAATAATTATAAATTTCAATAGTAATTCTATTTTCCAAAAAACATATCATTCAGAGCAATAGAGTTTCATACGTGTCAGTGCTAAGTATTTCATATATCCTTTTGTCATAATCATGGATGTCCATGATTACAAGCCCACCCCCTTTATCCGGCTTCATGATACTGATCTTCTGTTACAATAAATAAGTAAATCCCTTTCCTTCATATTTAAATTATCCTGGAAACTGTTATTTTTCTGAGTTAGTATTTTCTCAAAAAACACCAAAGGTGGATGCAGAGGTGGGTTGAAGGTGCTGCTGATACCGAATTCATTATATTGACCATGCCCTTCCCCGAACATGATTTTAAAATTTAACTTTCTTAAGAAAAGTTTTAGATCAATGAGCACTGCGGCCAAGTTAGCACCAGTAGCTGGAACAGGCGTGAGTCCCTTACTTAATAAATTGACAATTTCTTCTTCAGTAATTGTTTCAGAGAAATTGTAAAGCTTGAAATCTCCCTCTGCATTCGTAATAATAGAAGGAACATGTGCACCACCATGACTACTGTGACTAGTAGCTACATTACTTAAATTAATCAATAATTCACCCTCCTGGACCGACCCCATGCTTGAGCCCCCCCCCCGATTCCTCCTGGATGGTGTGTAAAAATCCTGCCTGGAACCTGGGTGAAAATTGTTGCTGTTATCCATGTTATTATTATGATTCCTAATTCTCTCAGATCCCCTTAATGGTGGAAATTCCTGCTCATAATCATAACTACTATTCTCATTAATAGCCTGCTGTTCGGACTGCTCATTATTGTTAATGCTACTTTACTTAGTGTTATTTTGGGCATACTACCTAACTTGACCTGAAAAATTGCCCACTTGTGGTGGCTTTGGATGTGCTTGACCTTTACTGTATTGCTGCTTGTCCCTCACTAACTTAGAATATTTCTTACACTTTAAATCAGCAATAATATTTGCCATGCTTGAATATATTTGTTGGTGTTCATATTTATATCTGTCATATGAATTTACACACACAATTCTTTTGCTACTGCACAAAACCAACCATGGTAGGTATATACCCAGTTCTCATTCCGGTCATCAATAAAGGAAGTATCTGAGCTAAAATTTGCTTCATTTTAATTAGAACACACATTTTATAAAAGTCTAGTAATAATCCTAAATATCAATTCCAGTAACTATGTGTATAATGTTACATATATAGGGTTGCCACCTTCCTTCACGGCTAAAACTGGAGCAAAGCCACGCCCCCTCGTGTCGTCACCACCCCCCCCCCCCACCCCACCCCCTCTCCCACCAACTACTTTGTGATTTGTGATCAGCATCCTCAGCCAAACGCCCTCTTTTTCATTCCTTTTTTTGCTTTTGGCTATTTTTTTTTCTTTCTGTAAAAAAAATTTTCTGTAAAAACCTATTTAAAATTACTCGTTTCTGTTTTTAGTTTCGAATTTTTTTTTGAAGACAGTGTTCTTAATACAATGTTCGAGTGTTCGGACTTGATAGTCCGATTTGAAAAAAAGCCGGAGCCTATACATATACCTATCCTATTTTATGATACTTTTCAGCTGCTTAATCACCAAGGGAAGAAGAAAGGTTTCCAAAACCCGACACCAGTCTCTGACTCAATCATACAGTAGAATACTTTGGGCAGTGCACTTTTATTTTTCAAATCAGCAGTAATCGTGATTATTTCAAGGTAATCTAATGGAGACCTCAAGAAGCTGATTAAGAGTACAGAGTACAGCTAGGCCTCAGTTTTGATTGATTCTTTCCTCACTGACCTAGGCAACAAAATGGACTTTCAGAGTATTAAGTGTCATGCACTGAATACTTAGCCTTGGCCCCTACCTGGACCTCTCAACTGTCCAGATTTTTGCAGACTGTCCAGATTTTCCCCTCATAAAATTTGTGGTTTTCTCTCAAGTCGGTGAGGATTGAACTCATTAAATAGTGACATACATTTATGTTTCAGACTTTGTTTCATTTGGAAAATGCATGTTTATGCAAATTCTGTTATTCTAAGAACTTACTAAGTGTACTCTATGCACAGTTCACCAGAATGAAATAGCTCCCCACAGCAGATCCCTTCATTGGTTTGTCCAAGTGTGCCCAAGCAGCAAAATGAACTAGTAAGTGACCTACGAACTTCAGGGACTTCTTGTTCTTTTTCTTTCCGAGTCTGTCTCCCCTGCACCAAATGCACCCACAGTGAGTGATTTCATTTGCGAAAACACTACATCCTTTAGCTCGATGTGAGCACCAGTGATACTGCCCAATACATGCCTTTCTTGCACTGTGGCACCACCCCCTCTACCTGCATAGCTAGTGACAGGTCTTTATGGGGCAGTGCCAAAGCATGATGATGTAAGCACATGCAGGAGGTACGTAGTGGTGCTCCAGACATCTGTTTAGGATGTACATGTTGCCATTTCCCTTAAAGTGAAATAATAAAAAAAAAACTTTTTCAACTAAAAACATTTTTTTTTATTTTTCATTGGCTAGTTGCACCTTGGACAATGCACCTCCAAGGGTGATTGCGCCATTCAGCCTGCCCTAGCTACGCTACTGGCCGACTTCCTCACATAGCACAAAAAATGTCCTAAAGTCACAGATGCTGAGCCCATAAGGCACACATCGACTCAACCAACCATTCTTGTTTTAGGTGACTCCATTGTATGACATACAAATGTGCTTCTTACAAGGATGAGCATAGAAAGAGTTGCTTGTCTGGTGCCAAGATCCATCAGATCACACATGCACTCAAATCCTTGAAGAACAAGTACAGTATGACTCTGTCATAATTCATGCCAGTGTCAATGACTTGATGTGTCCTCCCTGGGCTATACAAAGAGAAACATGATGGACCTCTCAGACTGTGTCCCAGGCAGGTATGTGTCCAGCACTGAGCAGCATTCTACCTTCTCCAAGGATGATGCCATGATCTCAACAATAACAACAAACAAAATAAATAAAAATAACTGACTTTAATAATTGACTTAGTTTCTGGTGTTATTCAAAGGGGGGGGTTTCCAATATTTGTCAGCCAGGTAGATATGCTGTACAGACTGTGTATTCACCAGGGATGGCCTGCATCTGTCCCCTCTCATGGTTTGATTATTGCCAAAGACATTGCCCTCCCCCATAGTGCCTTTTTCAGGCAATGGCAACCAGACAAACCTACCAACATAATAAAACAAGCAAAGGAAAATATGAAGGTGTTACTGGTTAATGCTGGGAGCCTGAACAAAACACTCCACTCTCTACAAGCCCTGGAGGACATTAACATCTATGCAGTGAGACATGATTAAAAATAGCAGTGAGCCCTCCGGCTGTACAGGGCTATGACACTGTCCACATGTTTAGACCAGCTACTGAGCAGGAGGGGAAAAAGGTGGAGGTGTATCAATCTACATCCAGAGGAAACTCACATTATGGCTGGTAAAACAGTGTGATGCACTAGAGCTTCTTCATGTCCAAGTGACCATCAGACCCCATATTTTAGCTAGCTATAGAACTCCCTGTATGACAAGAAAAGCCACAATGTTTATCTGTACTAACTAGAATCACTCATTATTAAACTCAATATGATTTTCTTAAGTGTCCTAAACTATCTAATTATAGACTGGGAAACCTACACCACCACTAGTGCACAAGTACAGAAACTCCTGGATCTTGTCAATACAACTTCCCTGGAACATTTAGTCAGAGTACCCACTAAGGGGAATATCAGCATTGGTTCCTGTCCTTACTAATATGGGAGAATCTTGCATCATTCCTTGTGTATCTTCATCACTTGTTACGTCTGACCATAAAGCCATCTCCTTCAAAATAAAATTGAAACTAGAGATGCTTACACCTAAGTAAGGTACCTTTAGAAATTTAAGACTTACTACCTACTCCTAAGTTATACATTAGCAAGCTTCAGTCCCCACCAAACCAAGTTAGCTCCATTGAATGTGCAGAAATCTACACTACCACACTATACCAGCATGTAAACAGCTGCACAGATGCAGATGTACCCCGTAGGATCAAGTGCAGAGTAAACCCCAGAAAAAACCCACACGGTGGAACCATAATATCAACAAACTTTATAATAAAAATAAAAGGATTTTGACCAAACGTAAGAAGAATAATTCCAAGAATGTTAGAGTCCTTGTCACTGATATAAACAAACAACTCAGCAGCTTACTTAAATCCACCAAAGCCAAGCTCGAGGCTAAAATAGATGCCCGAGCCATAGACAATCACAAGGCATTTTTTGGTTATATTCATAATCTCAAAAACACAACACAGTAATGTACTGAGCTGAATGTGAAGAAAGCCTTCAGTACAACGGAGGTAACATGGTGGTCAAAAGTCAGGTTGCTACCATCTGGGATGCCCAAGTCCCTCACTATGTTCAGTGACTGCAGTTCTCAATTTGTTTTGTGCAAAACCCATAGGGGTTTATTTCCAGTTTATTTAGCACTATGTATGAGTGGGAAATTGCATCAAAACCTTTGGCCAGGTCGAGGTATGCAGTGTGTACTATTTTGCCTTCTTCCATTGCTTTGGTGACCTTTGACCTTTATTACCTCTGCTGAAGCTGAATATATTGTGAACCTACTGGCTGATAAATTTAGCTCTAATTTTATCTTTATCTTACCTCCATCTGTCCCTCAGTATACACTTGAAACTGACTTGTCTCCTGCTATCACAAAATATAATTTCCTAAAAGTGTTATCAAAAGCTAAAATACTGCATCAAAGGGTCTTGGCAATACCCCTGGATGCATCTTAAAGGAGAACCACACCCAAAAACCGAAAAAAAACCCATATTTTTTTCCAGAAAATCTTGAACTTTTCTGCATTGCTAATGCCTCAGCATCAAAGTAAATGGTTATTGTTATTTACCAATTTGTTATTCCCCAAAATGATCTGAAGGAGGCTGCAATGGCTTGCATTACTTTGTTTTACAGTCAATGGCTTCACCTTCCTGATGTTATGTTAAGGGGACAGAAAGAAATCCTTAAAATGAGGGGATTATTTACTGTAGTTCTCACTCTCTCTCTCTCATCAGTTGACATTGCCGTGACTGAATACTTTTCACTATCAGCATCGATCCGCATTTTTAATTGCGTTGTTTCCTTTGATTTCCATTAGTGGCCGTCTCTGTTGCAGCATTTTAAGGAATGTTTGAATGACAGTCTTGAAAATGTAGCTGAGTTAATTGTTCTTTTCAGTAACAGTTGTAGTTCAGTGTTTAAGTGTGAGAAATCTAACCCCTGTGATTAATAGGTGTTACTTGGGCTGAGATGGTTTGTGTTGCATTCACTGTTTTAAATAATGTAGCTAGAATTAAAGTCTTTGATGTTAATCTTCTATACCCACCTCCAGAAGAAACATGCAGTTTTGCAGAAATTACAGTGTAGAAAAAAATGCAAAATCATGTACTGACAGAAAGTAAGAGGTTAGATTAATACATTTGCTTTCTTTCTTTGCGGCACTGAGTTTTATTACAGGGAAAGACATTTGCACCCGAAAACTAACCTTGAAAACCCTGCCTTTGTTCAGACTCCAGGCTACACTATTTATCTGAGGGGTGATGCTGGCAATCTGTAACTTTTCTTTTTTTTCTTAATGGCTCTGTTGTTGGTATAAGTGACCTAAGTTAATTACTGTGCCACTTTTAGTAGCTGTTGTGATGTAACAGATGAGACAGATGCAGGAAAGAAAGGCAAACATAATTATTAAATTATGTTTTTTATGTATGTGAAGATGTTTAATCTTGGATTACAGGGAAGGAAAAACACTTTTTGTAAAGAAAAACCTGACTTTTGGGCAGGGTTCTCTTTTAAATAGCATAAAGCATGGTTTAGCCACACCCATAAGAACACTGCTAAATCTCGGCCTCCTTAAGTGTTTTCTACCAAACAAATACAGAACAGCTACCATCACTCCCCTGCATACAGGAAGACCTTCCACAGACCCAGGCAATTACAGACCCATAAATCTGACCTAGAGTTATATGCAAAGCAATGGAAAGGCTTGTCATGGAATTAATCGATCAGGACATAGAGAAACTATGAACACTGGACCCATCTCAGTTTGGATACATCCAGGAAAGTCATGCTTTCTCAAGCAGGTGGAATTTTTTGAAAAGGTCACCAAAGCAATGGAAGAAGGCAAAATAGTAAACACTGCATACCTCGACCTAGCCAAAGGTTTTGATACAATTTCCCACTCATACATAGTAGAAAAGCTAAATAAACTGGAAATAAACCCCTATGGGTTTTGTACCAAACAAATTGAGAACAGCTGCAGTCACTGAACAAAGTGAGGGACTTGGGCACCCAGGTTGATAGCAACCTGACTTTTGACCACCATGTTGCCTCCGTTGTACTGAAGGCTTTCTACATGGCCCACCTCATAAGTAAGGGTATTTCATACAGGAACAAGGAGGTCATAACATCCCTGTACTCCTCCCTTATCAGACCCATTATCGAGTACAGTGCCACCTTCGGCATATACGTTGCCAAGCACATGCAGCAGCTGGAGAAACCACAGAGGATCCTGGCCAGGAAAATCCAGGGTCTCAAACACCTATCCTATACAGATAGGCTAAAAGCCCTATCTTTCTACTCAGTCTCGTATAGACTGCTCAGAGGTGACTTGTGTCTGGCATACAAGGTCATATCAGACCCAGCTGTGATGGAGTTGCTGCATATTCGTAAGTCAAACTCCACTCACGCAACCCGCACACAAGGCCTCAACCTGGTCCATGACATTAATAGAACTTGTCGGTGGGATAGATTTCTATCCCAAGGACTCCCCCATCTATGGAATAGACTCCGTCTCCATTAAGGTTGTCACCCCTCCATTTTTTTTCCGGACTATCCGGAAATCAAACTGATTCTCCGGTAGTCCAGAAAACACTGTACAAACTCTGGTATTCTGTTTCAAAAAGGAAGTTTGTTTTTTACAGAAAAGCATAGTAAATCAGCTAAAAGCAGGAAGCAGGAATGGAAAAAGAGGGCGATCCCCACCTGGTGATGTCATCATGATGTCACAAAATGGGCAGAATGTGGGTGGGAGAGGGGTGGGATGGGCGGGGTTACTGGTGACATGAGGGGTGTGGCTTTACCCCAGTTTTAGCCATGACAAAAGGTGGCAACCCTACTCTCCATGTCAAGCAGAGTACCTCTCTAGCTCTTTTTAAGAGGAATCTGGACGACTGGATGGGAAACAGAAAATTCACCCCTGGGACCTTATTAAGGCCTAAACAACTTGTGCTACATGGACTGACTTAATGCCCTGTCACTATACTCTGTATCCTGCAGACTGCTAAGAGGTGACCTGTGTCTGGCATACAAGGCATCCTCTGACTCATTACTGATGGATTTACTGCACATCAGCAAGTCAAATGGCATCACGAATACTTGGTCTAGGGATCTAAACCTTTACTGAAACATGAACAGAATGGTTTGAAAGGACAGGTATATATTTATCATTTATTTGTTTATTTATTTATTGACATTTGATTACCAGGAATGCCTGATTGGATAGGGACCCATTTTCAGAGGAGGCCTGGAGAGAAAAGCATCAAAGTATTACAAAACATTTTAAGAATAGTAATTTTACAGTCTTTTAAAAATAATACAAAAAAACCTACCGTTTATATAATTACACCAAAGTAGACATAATATGAAAACATTGGTTAAGAATAGATACAAGTTATATGACAATGATTTAATAGTTAAGAGAAATTTTAGCCAGTTTATAGAAAAATTAAAGGTAAGTTAGTATAATACAAACAGGAATTGCAATATTAAGTGAGAGAAAAGCAGGCTTATGGTAGATTTAGAGAAAAAGCCAGGACAGAGAAATTGATAGAAGTAAAAAAGTGAGTGAAGAAGGGAGGGTAAGCAGATGCAAGTAATGGACAGGTATTTGTCCACATTTAGGGATACAGTTTTTCCTGGTGTTGAGCAAGTATAGAGCCAGATTTTGGCTAGGAAGCCTTTCAGAGGGGTTTTGAAGAATGGAAGGGAGGGAGGGTCTTGCCCTGACAGAGATAAGGAATTCCAGGCCTTGGCAACATGATACAAGTACAGACGATACCCAGCAGATGTGATAGGTTTGTGGACAGACAGAAGTTTTTGGTCACTTGATCATAATGATCGACTGGGAACATAGTTGTGTAGAATGTTATTTAGCGCTGGACATGTGGATGGATTCTGAATAATTTTATACACGGTAAGAAGCTGTGTATATGTTAGTTGATGGGATCGTTATAACCAGTTTAGGCTTTTTAGTGCTGTACAGTGGTGGGTTCTGAAAGGGGTATTTGCTGAAAATTTAGCAACTTTGTTATAGCATAGTTCAAGTTTTAATTTTTGTGAAGCCTGGAGTTTAGTAAGGGTGGGAGCACCATAAAGAAGTGTGTGGGGGGGGGGGGAGAAAAGTAGTGGCAAGTGTAGCATCTTACAGAGGATATGACTGCTGTTGAATAGACTCCTCATCCATATAAAAAAAAAGTTCATCCCTATCCATAATCAACTTCAATTTAGATCTATGGATGGGAAACAGACTGCCACCTGTACTACTAATGGAGAGAGGCAGTTTCTAAATGATTTATCCCATGCATGGGTCCCCTCAAATTATCTATGGTATGATCTCAGTTATTCTCATTAGGGGTAATATATAATTATGGACCATGGGATGGGTAAGGCCAGTCTGTATCCAAATAGGACTGGTTATTTCGAGCACAAAAAGGGAAACTGGCCAGGCTTAAAATGACCTGCAAAGGCAGCTAGCCTGGTACTAACCTGTGAACATATGAACCTATGAATCTATGACTATAAGAAACCCTTGACTTACCGATACATACAAACTGCCAGTGTGAACCATCCACATATCTTACACAGTGCTCTTTCTTCCTCCATAGCACCAAAAGCTATAGCAGAGAATGCACAGCTGCATAGGATGACACAACACCCATATAGTGTCAGATTGAGTAGACCTGCTTCATACAGCACAGGTTTAAAGGTGAACACCTGTTAAGGTCTCTCAACTCAGGACTGGCAAGACCAGACAGGAGGAGAAGGCAACTACACACACCACAAAACCAGCCTCACATAATGCTACCACTCCACTGAATCAAACACATAAACACAAAGACATACTACCAAATACACAAACATACTTGTCATAGGTGACTCCATAGTCAGACACAGCAAGTACAAATATGACACAGTCATTGTCCATGCTGGTGTGCGACCTGAGGGAGACGCCTCCCCCTGGACTGCATGAAGAGCCTCTCTGATTATGTAGCCCAGGCAGGTATGACCCTAACCTAGCAGTATCCCTCCTCCCTTCACCAAGAATGACAATATAGAGACAAGATGATCAGCTTTAACAATTGGCTTAATGTTAATGTTCATTCAAAGGGGATCCAGTAGTTGTGGGATGACATGGCCCAATGGTTCCTGGAGTTCATAAATTCAATGCCATGGAACAGACTGGTGTGGTATCAACACCTCCAGGACTGCATGGATCAGGCAATCCCAAATAAAACCAAGACTCATTATTAGTAAAAAAAACTGAGCACTCATAAAAAAATAAGGGCCATTTTGAGAGAAAAAAAAAATGATCAAGGAGGACAGAATCATCCCAGCCGAGTGTAGCCTCCCGGACATCTCAAATGCGCGGTGAAAGCTCTCTCTCTCTAGCTAAAACACAGCATCAATGGGACCGATGGTGTCCCCGCTGTGTGCTACACGAAGCTAAATGATCAGAAGGGACTTCCAGCTCTATTCAGTCGCATACCGTTGCTCAGGGGGACGTATGTGTGAGACATACAAGGCCATCCACCGGAATTAATGGACATGGAGACAGAGCACCTATCGTAGGTTTACCCGGATCATCTCTGGGTCACTGCTGGACAGAGGCACAAAACAACTAATGGGCACAGTTTTTACCTATAAGGTAATATAGTTATAGTCGAACACAGTTTAGATTTTCTCTACTTCCTGCACCTCTGCGCTGCATTCTGTACGACTGTTTGATGTTGCTACCATGTGTGTACGATTGTTGGATGCTGTTACCATGTGTGTATGACTGTTGGATGCTTTTACCATGTGTGTACGATTGTTTGATGCTGTTACCATGTGTGTGTACAACTGTTTGATGCTGTTACCATGTGTGTACGACTGTTTGTTGCTGTTACCATGTGTATATGACTGTTTGATGCTGTTACCATGTGTGTATGACTGTTGGATGCTATTACCATGTGTGTACGACTATTGGGTGCTGTTACCATGTGTGTACGACTGTTGGATGCTGCTACCATGTGTGTACAACTGTTTGATGCTGCTACCATGTGTGTACAACTGTTTGATGCTGTTACCATGTGTGCACGATTGTTTGATGCTGTTACAATGTGCGTATGACTGTTAGATGTTGTTGCCATATGTGTACGACTGTTTGATGCTGTGACCATGTCTGTACGACTGTTTGATGCTGTCATCATGTGTGTACGACTGTTTGGTGCTGTTTCCATGTGTGTACATGTAGGCCATTTGTAGACTTGCACAAATAGCTCAACATGTCAGACCATTGCTTTTAGACTGGATGTGATGATGTATGTTTGTTCAGTTACCCCCTATACTGGGCCATCATTGGTAATATTGTGTGGTATATATATATATATATATATATATATATATATATATATATATATATATATATTGTCATCCATCTCAGCCAAGTCCCAGTGGTGAGAAAGTCAAGGGTGATGAGTAAACGTCCACTGGGTTGGGGTTGACAGCCCAATCCTATCCCCCCATCATCATGTTACCCTTCCCTTTTGTGCCTATGGCTGTCCCTGTTTGTTTTCCAATCCTTCCCATCACCACTGTCTTCTCTGTGTTCATCTAATGTCTCCTTCTCAGTTGTGCTTCCCTCTGTCCCTCAGTGTGTGAGCAATTCCACTGTCAGAATTGTCTGTCTGTCTTCTTTTTGAGCCCCTGCTACCTTAACTCCCTGACTTTCCTCTTACTTCTTTTATATATATATATATGGGAGCCCTTCATTTGTTCGAACTTTCAAATGTCCGAAACTCATATGGCTGTCGCCATATGAGCGAATGTTTGAAAGGCCGACAAATAATAGCAGAGATCCCGCTACAGTGTGGGACTGGGAGATTCCCCTTTCCTGCACTGTAGTGCGATCTCGGAGTGAGAATATTTAAGTAGCAGGGGGTGTGGGGGGTGAAGGAGGGCTTGACCCCTGCATAACGCAGTTTTACTGTGTTTACAGGTAGGTAAATGGTGCTATTTCAGGATGTCGGTCTTTTGGAATGTCGATCATATGGTGACGGCCATATGAAAGTCGACATTCTGAAGTAATATATATATATATATATATATATATATATATATATATATATATATATATATATATATATATATATATATATGTTCATAGGTGTGTGCTAGGTTAATGGCCCTGGAGCCTTTACAAACCTAACACATAGAAGTGCTCTCGCATCGTGCCGCCTGACGTTAGTTCTCAGTCTCCACTTGTTATCCTTGACAACCTTTATTTAAAATGTGCATTACGGTGGAATGTCTCACCACTTGTATTTTTTCTTAATGTTTTTACCACCTACCTATTGGGTTTCACTACTATTACATGTTTTATGACACTGAATACTGCTTGCTTTATTGGTTGACACAAGTTAATCAGTTCGTAGATGTGTTATTTCAACCTTTGCATTTCTTAACATTTGTTAGTATTCTGAAGCAGTTCTACATGATGAAAGAACAAAAGCACTAAATAAACTACAGGTTCTTGCAATTTTATTTCTTCTCCTAGCCATTTTTATTTTATTTTGTTTTGACATGTTTTCTTTAATATATATATATATATATATATATATATATATATATATATATATATATATATATATATATATCACTCCAGTGGCTCTACTTAATAGAGGCACTGCAAACTAACGTCGGGTGGCATGATTCCGGGGCACTTCTATGGTTAGGCTTGTAAAGGCTCCAGAGCCATTAGCCCAGTACACACCTATGAAGCTATATATATATATATATATATATATATATATATATATATATATATATATATATATATATATATAGGATCAGAACTTTCCGTTGAAACAGAAAGTAATCACCTTCAGGTAGAGGCAGTACAGCTGACTGAATATTAGCTGATCAAAACTTATTGGCTTTGCCAGTACAAGACTGAGGTACAGAGGAGATTGGAAAATATGCCCTTTTCCTTCTGTAGTGGGGATCCAGTATCTGTCAACCTAGGATGACATGGTCGACAGACCTCAATGCTTTGCCAGAGATGGTTTTCGTCTGTCACCCCTGGGATTTTGGTTACTGGCTAAGGCTCTTACCACTCCCACAGAGCCTTTTTTTAGACAATGTTATAAGAACAACATTCCAGACGTAAAAATACCCTCTAAAAACAACCTCATAGTTATGCTGCTAAATGCTAGGAATCGAAACCAGAAACTGGACTCACTAGAAGCAGTCCTCACCCTGGAAGATGCTGACATTTGTGTAGTCACTGAGACCTGGTTTAACACTGTGGACAGCAGAGCCTTCTTCGAGTCATTGACAGCTAAGGACCCCCTCCATGAATCAGCATATCCACTCAGCCTTCTTGGATCTAATTGAGTCAATCAAGACAACAAAACACCCTGCTTTTGGGCGACTTTAATTACCCAGCCATTGACTGGGTAAATTATACGTGTTCTAACTTGCTTGCCCAAAGGTACCTGGACTTTGTTAAATCTAATGCCCTGAACTAGCTGGTTGACACACCCACAAGAGGCTCAAACATCCTGGATCTGTTGATCACCAACATGGGAGACCGCTGCACCACCCCAGTGTGTGGCCATCCCTGGTGAGATCTGACCACAAATCAGTCTTGCTAGAAGTATCAATAACATAAGACACCCCCCCCCCCCACCTTGCCTAAGCAACAACTAGACTAAAAAACTTCTCCAGGACCAATTACAACCTCTTACATAACAGCATAAATAGCTTCATAGCCCATCCCCGACTGATGGAACAGACATCTATGCTGAGTTATACACCAATGCTTTAAATGAGCACCTGTATAATTGTATTGACTCTCCTGTACCTTATAGAACCAAAGCAAGATCTTCAAGGAAAGACAAACCTGCCTGGTGAACAACTGCCATTAATAGGCTATACAACAGGAGAAATAAATTGCTCTCTAAGAGTAGGAAACAATGGTCTCAAAACTGGAAACACTCCTTCCTCAACTTAAACAAGCAAATAAGACTCCTAGTGAAGTCCTATAAAGCTAACTATGAATCCAAATTAGCATTCCTAACTCAGGATAATCACAAAATGTTCTTTAGTTACATCTGTAACCTCAAAGGTGAGGTGCAGATTTGCACTGAACTCATAATTAGTGGTGCTACATATATAGAACCTGTGGATATAGCAAATCTGCTGGTTGACAGGTTCAGTGAAAACTTCACTCCCCTGTCCCTGCCACATATATACCAAAGCATCTCTAACAACTGTCCTCCACCTAGTATGTCCAAGGAGCAGCTCTTGAATGCCCTGTCCAAGGCCAAAACGCAACCTCTTTGAGACCAGACAACATCCCAGGCTGTATTCTACATAGGTTATAACAGGAACTGGCATCATCATTGGGCGCTTTTCAATCAGAGCCTAAGCACTAGCTTCATCCCAGTGGAATGGAAAACAGCTACCATCATCCATTTGCATAAAGGGGGTGCATCCACAGACCCCAGGAACTATAGACCCATTAGCTTGACCAGCCTTGTCTGTAAGGCCATGGAACAAATCATCATGAACCTTATTAACAAAGATATAGGAACTATCCAAACTCTTGACCCCACCTAGTTTGACGTTGTCAAGGGGAGATCTTGCCTGTTGAACTTGGTGGACTTCTTTGAGACAGTCACCAAAGTCCTAGATGAGGGCAAATATGTGCATACTGCTTACCTAGACTTAGCCAAGGCCTTTGACACAATCCCCCACTCAGGTATCATTGAAAAACTCACCCAGCTGGGTATCAACCCATATATTGTCAGGTGAGTTGCAAACTGGCTCACTGATAGAATTCATACAGTCAAAAGAGGGGACTCCACCTCCTCCAGTATACCCGTAACCAGTGGTATTCCCCAGGGATCAGTTCTGGGACTCCTACTGTTCACAATCTACTTCGCCGAAGTACAGGCTAAAACTAAAGTACTGTGGCTGACAAAGTTTGCTGATGCCTGCAAACTGGGAGCGATCATTGAAACACCTAACAATGTCAACATCCTACAATAAGTTCTTACACAGACTAATGACTGGTGCCAAAGTCATGGTCTTTAACATAATGCAAAAAAATGCATTATCATCCCCTTCAGCAAGGGTGATGTTCCTGCAAACTACCACATCAATAGCAATACCCTAAGCACACAGTCAATGGTGAGAGATCTGGGCACACAGGTCGACAGCAACCTTAACTTTGATCACCATGTCTCCACAGTGGTAAGAAGGGCATTTTATATTGCTCATCTCATAGGTAAGGGCATTGCCTCTAGAGAAAAAAAGAGGTTATAACTCCTCTGTACTCTTCCCTCATCAGGCCAAAAATAGAGTACAATGCTTCCTTTGGTATGTTCCTTTCCAAACACCTGCAGCAATTGGAGAGGCCACAAAGGTTCCTTACAAAAAATGTTTTATGTGGAAAGACTGAAATCATTGTCACTTTACTCTGCATCATGCAGACTGCTCAGAGGCAACCTGTGCCTTGCATATAGAGCAATCTCTGATCCAGCTTTAATGAAAATACTGGACAGTCACAAGTCAAATGGCACACAGGTCACTTGCTCAAATGACTTTAACCTGGTATGTGACATCAACAGAAATTGATGGAGAGATAGATTTGTCTCACAGAGGTTGCTCCACCTTTGGAACAAGCTTCCTATTTATGTTAAAGAAAGCCCCTCATTTGGCCCTATTTAAGTGTAATTTGGACAGTTGGATAGGTAACCAGAAATTCACCCCGTGGGTTCCATCTGTGTCCCTCTTGGACAGGGGCAATAGGCACTGATTTTAGTGTCTGCTTGAACCTGACATCCTTGTGAACATGGGCTGAACTTGGCTAGGCTTGTAAAGACCCTGGGGCTGTTAGCCTAGTAACCTCCTATGGTCCTATGATCCTATGATACCTATTGGATTGGGTTGGGGTATGCTTTTTTCCGTTTGGGTTGGGGGATGCTTTTTCCCTTTATTGTCCTCCCTGTTACATGTCAACTTTTTCTCTTTTCTCTTCCTTATATGGCATATTTACTGTTGGCTGTGTCGAAAATATATGATAAATGTTCACATATTTGTTAGCAAATAAATATATTACACTTTTATTATAAAAAAATACAACATTAAAAGGTAATGCAACATTTTATGATTTACTCAAAAGATAATTTTCTGTAGTAAATACATTTCTTCCTTTAGGTTAGAAAAATAATGTTGCCATGTTTGAGAAAGTGATACCTATGGGTGGATGAAGACTGAGCTCTTGAGCATCATTTGACTGAAGTTCAACCCACCAAGATCAGAGCTCCTCCCAGGAAATAAGTGTCTGTGAGTTGTGATGACAGTGATGATCTTTTTTGGGGGAATATCCTCCTTCTTCAAGTTGGTGGAACCGTGGAGTTGGTATATATAAGTTCATGGGGTGTGGGGTCATGCCCCCTGTAAAAAATCACTTAAGGTATTTTTTTGTTCTGTTTTATCAGGGAGTAAAGTTAGTAAATTCCCATCCTTATCCGGTTGGGATTCATCCAGTCATAATGGAAGCATCTGAGAAATAACAACTGCTAACCTATTAAAGTGAGTTGAAAGTCTAGCGGTTAGTGCAAAGGATTACGGCTATGAGCTGTTAATGAGCTGTTTCCTGTAGTCCAGCTCAAAATGACCACAGCCTCCATTTGCATATTTTGTGACTCAAGCAAGTCACATAACTAGACAATGCCCTGGGGTAATTGAGAAATTGAACTAAGTTCTTCATTGGTTTCCTGGAAAATGTGTACTAACTGCATAATTCTATGAACCCTAAGAAGTAATTATCTGTTATATCTGAAATGAAAACACTGAAATCTGCAAACACTGCATTCTTCATATCTGTAATAGGCTCATGATATAGATTACCTGTCACTAGAAGACATGCCTTTAGTTGAGCCTTGAGTCACCAGTGATAAATCCCCAGTATTTGCCAGCTATTTTGGGCATTTGACCATTTAAATCCATATTTATAAGTATCTTACTGATTATTTTCTGATGGTGCTTACCTCCTGGCTTGGCTCAACCTGCTCCATTTACCATAGCTTCACTTGGGCTCACTCCACTTCCCTAATCTATCCTCATTCCCAACCACCCCTTCTTTCCTCAGATTTATAGTCTATAAGCCACTCCCCTAACACAACTTCATCCAACCACATTACACCATTGTCACTACAACACTACACCATTCCCATACAAGCCCTTCTTGCAATCACTCCAGCCCCCCCTTTTTGAAAATTAAAATAAGACTGACAAAACCAGTAGGCACACTATCAACTTCTGCTATTACAACCAATATTAGCTAATACTACACTAGTTCCCCTCAGAAAAAGTTTAATCCTGTGTCTTGGCCAGCCTCCAATCAACCCAAGGCTGTCTTATTGCTCTGCACTGTGAGACCCTGCATCGGTGGAACACTAAAGTGCTTTCAGCTACACTAGTTCCCCTCAGCAAAAGTTTCATCCTGTGTTTTGGCCAACCTCCGATCAACCCAAGGCTGTCTCATTGCCCTGCACTGTGAGACCCTGCATCGGTGGAGCACTAAAGTGCTTTCAGCTACATTAGTGTATGTTAGAGTTGTATTTAAGCTATCCTCTAAACTGAAGACTCTTTCCCCTTTCACTGTACACGTGCACACTACTGGTCCCCCATTTTTCTCTTCCTATTGTACTCCTAGGTTAATTACTTAAAATGACTTTCTCTTGGAAAAAGTTTACCTATGTAATTGCAGCCCATACTTCAATTGTTTTTCCCTGTAGAAGTGGTGGCCATTTTCACCACACTGTACTAGATTAGTAGCATAAAATTTGTAGTTATTAGGAAGAAACTGTACTACACTGACCTGGAATTGACTTAGTTTTGTTTTCTTGTTTTCTTTTTACCAGCTGGCCTAGTCCAGTTTTTCTGACTCACAATCTTGTATTACTTTGTGAATACCCCCCTCCCCCACCTTGAACCTGCACAACTCCCTCCCAGTCCTGCTTAATTACAGAAGTATCTTCCTTTTACTGCTCTGTCCTGACCAGCCCTATAGATAGGTTTAGCAGTCTCAAGGACTGGTGTAGCCCCGCTCCGTTCTCCTTGCTATGCTTGTCTCACTCCGCTCCCCTACCCTGCCCCCATTTCCCCTCCCATCCCCACTACCTCTAAATTTATTGTAACCCCAGATCACCTGACCACACCCTCCTCCAATCAATGACCTCTCATACACACCCCATATCAAATTTCTACTTTAAAAAGGTACACAGTATCTACTTGCCATGCATTCACACTCACACCCATACTTGAACCCCAAAACCACTAAGAACAAACCAGTACTCCCTCATAAAATACCATTAATCCTAGAATTTCTCTTCCTAACCCTCACATACCTAACAAACATCACATTATTATATGCAAACACATCACTAGAAAACACATCATCCCGCATAACACTTTCTCAAACAAATATACACTCACACATTTTCTTTCCTATCTCTTCTACATTATTTAAAGACAGCTTAATCCTATACATTCATAAGTCTCACACAACACCATCGTACACTAGAAAGACATAATTTAGATCCAATATAAACATAGTGCACACAATTAAACACATACTGTTTATCACTAAAAATCTACGTATATCTGGAGACATACACCCAAACCCAGGACCACAAAACTCTCTACTCTCTGCTAGGCAAATCTCTGACCTATTGATTCTGAATGTCAACATCAGAAGTATCTCTAACAAACATTCAGACCTACACGTATTTATAGCTTACTACTCCCCTGACATACTAACAATTACTGAGACGTGGCTAAAACCTAGTACCCAAAATGAAGAAATTCTCCCACCAGGTTATAATATCCTAAGACTGGATAGTGTGGGCAAAAAGGGAGGTGGAGTTGCTATCCTCTACAAAAATACAATCAACATCAAACCTCCACAAACCCCCATACCTAAATTTCAAAATGCCAAAACCTTAGGTTCAACCCTAAGCATAAATGACACAAAAACTATCATCATTCTCTGCTGTTATATTCCCCCAGGTAATAACTCTCCCATCATTGAAGAAATGTTACAATGGGCCACAGATAATCTCCCCCAAGAAACCATCTTACTAAGTGACCTGAACACTGATTGGTCAGCCTGTACCTCTAACAACCCCACTAACCATATTAATCTTTACAGTTTTACCCAACTTATCCAAGAACCCACTAGAATCGACAAAAAAACCCACAAACAGTCTATTCTAGATTGGACACTAGTTAACTGCCCCAAACAAAACTATCAGACAGGATGCCTTCCTGATGGTCTTAGTGACCCTCTCCCCACCTTCATCCTGTGGAAACGTACCAACATAGCCAAGCCCATTGTTTTTAGACAAGTCAGAGATGATCATAAACTAAATATACAAGAACTAAACAGTATTCACAAGCATAGTAACTGTAAACCACTACAAACCCTAAATCTAGGCCAAGCCGTTAACTACTTCAACAATATTCTCATCAATATCCTTGATAGACTCGCACCAATTAGGAAAATAAGAGCCAAGTCAAACTATGCACCTTGGCTAACTAGGGAAACTAGAGCCCTTCTAAAGTCAAGGGGATAAGGCTTGGAGAATTTGGAAGAAATACAATACTAGCCTAGCCAAACAAAGTTACCTACAACTTAGAAATCAGGCCAAGAGACAAGCTAAACTCGATGGACAAAATGACTTCCACAGTATCCAAAACAAACATTCAAAAGATCCCCAAAAGTTTTGGCATGCCATTAACTCTCTACTAAAACCAGGCAAAACTACCACTCCCACTCCTAACTCCATGAATGACAACAAGGACATTGCCTTCCAATTCAATCACCACTTTACAGAATCCATCTTAACACTATCCTCCCAACTATCCAAAAACAGCCCTACATATAACCCAACCAAATGCCCTGACAACATTTCATCCTTTGCACTCTCACCCATTCCCACCTCAACAATTAAAAAACACCTCCTAAAACTGAAACCTACCACCCTTGCCACTGACAATCTACCAGCCAACTTCCTAAAAATAGCTGCTGAATCCTTATCCTACCCTATTTCTATTCTTATCAATCGCTCCATACAAGAAGCATATGTCCCAGAGCTATGGCAGGTATCATGCATTATTCCACTACATAAAGGCTGAAACTGTTACAAATATTCAAATTATCACCCCATTGCCATTTTACCCTCTTATCTAAAATACTAGAGAAATGTATACATTCTCAGGTAACACAATTCCTAAACTCACACCATCTCCTCTCCCAACACAGCATGGCTTCCGACAATACCATAGCACAACCACCACTCTGCTCTCTTTCACCAATCTGATCTACCAGCATAGAAATAATAATAACTTTGTATCTGCAATATTTCTAGAACTCTCCAAAGCATTTGACATGGTTTTACATTTCTTACTACTAGACACCCTGACATCCCTATCCTTTGCTCCTTCCGCTATAGCCTGGTTTAAAAGCTATCTGTCAAACAGGAAACAATCTGTCCAATGGCAAAGTGTACTATCCCCCTCACTCCCAACTACCATAGGTGTACCACAAGGCTCCATATTAGGCCCACATTTTTCTCCATATTTACCAATAATCTCCATACCACCACACAGCATGCTTCACTTATACAATATGCTGATGATTCAACTCTTACCTGTTCACCTCCATCACTTCCCACCCTACAACAACTCACCTAGGAATCCTTCAGCTCTGTGGAAAGTTGGATCACTCAGATCCAACTTATCCTAAACCCTAATAAAACCAAATGACTGCTTTTCATCCCCAACAAAACCATTTCCACCCTCTATCCTTCACTATTTCCTCCAAAAAATGTCACTATTATCTCACCCTCTGACCATACCAAACTCCTAGCCATTGAAATTGATAAAAATCTACGCTTCAACGTCCACATTTCACAAACTATCAAAAAAGTCCATAAAAATGGGAACACTATATAGGCACAGGAAATCCCTCTTGAAACAAGCACAGATTACCCTAGCCCAAACTCACCTCTTGTCTACCCTAACGTATGCTGCTCCAGTTCTTACCCAGCTTAGAAAACTTGACCTTGCCAAACTTGAATCATGTTATAATAAAATCGCCAAGTTTGCAAACAACTCCACCTTTAGAACCCACCATTGCCAGGCTCTAAGAGAACTGCAATGCTGGAACTTCCCCACTTACTAACCTATCACCAATGGATCTATATTAGATGAGTGATCGTTCCGATGTTTGAATCATAGATGGTCAACATCATATGATCGAATGTTGGAAAGGTTGAAGGTAAAAGTCAACGGCTTTTCACACACAGAATTGGAAATTTTCCCTTTCTGCACTGAAGTGCATTCTCAGAGTTGGTATATTTAAGTAGGGGGTGTGTGGGGGGAGAGGGGGGCCTTGCCCCCCTGCTCAGAGCGGTAAAGTAAGTTTTTTTTTTAATTTTATTATATAGTCGATGTTTCGAACTTCGCTCATATGAGTTCCCTCATGTGAGGTTCAAAGTTTTGAAGCTTCGACTATATAATATAGACCCTCATCAATTAGTCATTGCCTACAATGTGGTAACACATCCAGAAAAAAACCCTGCACTAGGCCGTCTCACCCACTATAATACAAATCGTCCTCTCCGATCTTCTGGCAACCCCCTCCTCTGTATCTTTAGGGCTAACAATATTGCAGAAAAAGCACTGTTCTCCCACTCCATAGCTATAATCTGGAATAATCTCCCTCCTGCTCTGATTTCTGCCCCTACCTCTTGTAATCTCCCCCCTGCTCTGATTTCTGCCCCTACCTCTTCTCACTTTAAAAACTCACTTAGAACACACTTAAAGAATAAGTGGCTATGCCCATGTATTATAGCAGGCCTCAAATGATTCCACTTACATACCTCACTTCCTTATATACCTACTGTAATATATATTACAGTCTAAGTCTTCTCCTAATGCTGATTGAATTTGTATCCTTATTCTGTTACTAACCATGTGTAACTATTTTTCCTGTATATATAGGTCTTGTTATGTCTTCTACTGTATACTGTATTTTAACATATTGTTTGAAAATTCTCTGTATACTGTATTTTAACATATTGTGTAAAATTTTACTTACTGTGGAGATTTTCTCCCTGGGCCTCTGCTGAAAATGGACCTGTGCCCAGTCGGACCATCCTGGTTAACAAATGTAAAATAAATAATACACAAATAAATAAATAAATAAATAAATAAATAAATAAATAAATAAGATTAAAAATAGCTCAAACAACAACTACAGTATATCTACTTCATTACGTATGCTCCACCTAAATATTTCTACACAATCAATACTAACAATCCTTATATTACTTGCACCCATTACTTCATATCATAACAATCTACTTGACACACTACCTCATCATGCCACCTCTATTGTTCACGCCACAAAATCAGTGCCTCTCACCGCCTCCATCATCCCATGTATCCTACACATAAAAATCTATCCTCATACCCTTAAACATATTTTACCCCCCCACCATACCAATAAACTATCCACAAAATATGTCAAGTACATAACTAACCTCATAAGAACCAAAGTAGACACATTGTAACCAGACTATTTCTCAGTGGACCTCAATGAAAACGAAAAAAGACTGGATACAAACACTGGAGGAATCAGGACACTCTCAATGGAGTAGCTGTTGTTAGCTGACTTTAATTAGTTAAAAGCTGAAGTGCGATTAATAACATACACTTTTCGACAAGTTTGTACTGAACTTCTTCAGAGCAAAAACAGTGAAACACACAATAACTTTACATTTAAGCACCCAACAATTAACACATGTTCATTCAATTAAGTACACCTGTGAAACTCATAACGAGCTGCTAGCAAGAAAGCAAGAATGTCCGGTCCAGTCTATTGAGATAAAAAACTGAACCGAACCTTCACAAGTGTTGTGCTCAAACATCGAAACACCACCGATAAAACCACTTTAAAATTTTTAAAAATGTTAAAAGCTTTTCAAATGACAGGTTAAAAATAAAATGTGAAAAATTCTGTTTAACCTGTGATTTACTTGTGTTTAAGTAACACTTACAGTACCTGTTAATGCCTATGGGGGGCATACCTCTTTCATTAGGTTACTGATTCTCAAGTGCTACAATCGGACTGATTTTTTAAGAAATGTATATATGTGAAAGATGTAGGTAGGGTAAATATGCAGATATGCAAAAATTGTCAATGTTCATGTATAGACCCTAACCAAATTGTTATCTCGTCACTTTAAACTAACACATGAACAAATAAAAACTGAGTGAAATGGGAATCATGATGTTAACGGAAATACCAAAAACTGCCTGGTGGTTTTATCGGTGGTGTTTCGATGTTTGAGCACAACACTTGTGAAGGTTCGGTTCAGTTTTTTATCTCAATAGACTGGACCGGACATTCTTGCTTTCTTGCTAGCAGCTCATTATGAGTTTCACAGGTGTACTTAATTGAATGAACATGTGTTAATTGTTGGGTGCTTAAATGTAAAGTTATTGTGTGTTTCACTGTTTTTGCTCTGAAGAAGTTCAGTACAAACTTGTCGAAAAGTGTATGTTATTAATCGCACTTCAGCTTTTAACTAATTAAAGTCAGCTAACAACAGCTACTCCATTGAGAGTGTCCTGATTCCTCCAGTGTTTCTATTTCTCAGTGGAGACACACATCCTAATCCCAGCCCAGCTGACATTGTAACCAGACTATCTCTCAGTGGAGACACACATCTAAATCCCTGCCAATCTGACATTGCAGCCAGACTATTTCTCAGTGGAGACACACATCCTAATCCCAGCCCAGCTGACATTGTAACCAGACTATCTCTCAGTGGAGACACACATCCTAATCCCTGCCAATCTGACATTGCAACCAGACTACTTCTCAGTGGAGACACACATCCTAATCCCAGCCCAGCTGACATTGTAACCAGACTATCTCTCAGTGGAGACACACATCTAAATCCCAGCCCATCTGACATTGCAGCCAGACTATTTCTCAGTGGAGACACACATCCTAATCCCAGCCCAGCTGACATTGCAACCAGACTATCTCTCAGTGGAGACACACATCTAAATCCCGGCCCATCTGACATTGCAGCCAGACTATCTCTCAGTGGAGACACACATCCTAATCCTGGCCCATTTGACATTGCAGCCAGACTATCTCTCAGTGGAGACAAGCATCCTAATACCGGCCCATCTGACATTGCAGCCAGACTATCTCTCAGTGGAGACACACATCCTAATCCTGGCCCATTTGACATTGCAGCCAGACTATCTCTCAGTGGAGACAAGCATCCTAATACCGGCCCATCTGACATTGCAGCCAGACTATCTCTCAGTGGAGACACCCATCCTAATCCCGGCCCATCTGATAACAATATCCACTCATCTAACTGTAATCCATCTCATAACACATTCCAACTTCCTAGAAAAGCTAATGACCTGCTCATTGTAAATATGAATGTCAGAAGCATTAGCAAAAAAGTCTAGGACCTTCACACTAATCTTTCCCGATATTCTCCTGACTTAGTATTATCAACTGAAACTTGGCTTAAGCCTGACATTTCCAATAATGAAATTCTAGTACCAGGCTATTATATCCTATGTAATGATCGCACATCTAAAGGAGGAGGTGGTGTAGCTTTACTATTTAAAAATCAACTAAATGTAGAAAACTGTGATACACTCACACCTGTCTTAGCAATGCAGAAATTATATTTACAAAACTAAAAATTAACCTCAGAAAAAAGTGTCGATATAATCAGTTGCTACATACCACCCGGCAACAACATACTCACCCTGGAGACCCTACTTGACTGGGCCTCTGAGTTTCCCCAACATGAAACCATCAACTTGGGGGACTCCAAATTTGACTGGTTAACTTGTAACTCCAGTTCTCCTATCAACTTCACCAACCTCCATGGATTTTCTCAGCTCATCCAATCTCCCACTAAAATTGACAAATCCACCAAGAGTTAGTCAATAATTAACTGGATTCTGAGAAACAGACCAACTCTTATCTGTCATTCAGGATGCCTCCCTGACAGCCTGAGTGACCACTTACCTACATTTATAATAAGACATCGCACATATCAGGAAAAGCCCACCAATTACCAGATAATAAGGAACAAGAAAAACTTCAATCCATCTAGCTTTATTAATACACTAAAAGGATGTAACTGGACTTCTTTCAAGAACCTCAACCTTAACAAAGCTATTCAGGTACTTCAGTTCTACCTTCTTAGGAATATTAAACTCCCAGGTCTCTCCTAGAACTATCAGAGTCAAATACAGCTACACTCTCTAGCTAAACAAAGAGACTAGATCTCTGCTGAAATCCAGAGATAATGTTTGGGCCCACTGGCATAAAATTGGATCCCATACAGACAAACAGGCACATCCTGAACTCCATAACAAGTCAAAATAGACAAAATTAGCTACTACCAAAATATATGAAGTAAACATCAAAATAACCCCAAAAACTTCTGAACAGCCATTAACAACATTCTCCTTCCTGGAAAATAAGGTACTTCCCTCCAAACATTTTATTTTATTTATTTTATTTTACATTTGTTAACCGGGCTAGTCTGGCTGGATACATGTCCATTTTCAGCAGAGGCCCGAGGAGAAAAGCTCCACTATCATACTATAATTTTACAGTTTAAAAGAAATCACTAATCAAAAAAAAACAATCAAACAATAAAACAATCAAACAATGACTAAAAAAAGCAAAGTACAATTGAATATACAGTATTACTGGGCTAGTCTGGCTAGATACATGTCTATTTTCTGCAAAGGGCTGAGGAGGAAAGCTCCACTATCATACTATAAACATTACAGTTTAAAAATCACTACACAAAAAAGAAACAAACATTGTGAAAAAGCAAGATACAATTTAATATATATATATATATATTTGCAAATAAGGAGTCACCTGCTTTATTATGAGATTTGAGAGTAGTTACTAGGAGCTTGTTGGCTGAGCGAAGTGTAGTAAGATTTTTATAAGGTGTGATAAGGTTGTTCAGTATGGGTGTGTTGGAGGGGTAATGTAGAATTTTAAAAGTCATGACTAATTGCTGTAGGAGTATTAGGTTTGGAAGTTCTAGCCAGTTGAGTTTCTTTAAGTTAAGACAGTGATGAGTACGGAATGGAGAGCCAGTTGCAAATCTGGCAATGCTATGGTAGGCTAAATTAAGTTTCTGAAGGTTAGCTTTAGAAATGTTGATAAAGGAAGGAGAGGCATACAGTAGTGTAGAGATGAGGTGAGTTTGGGCAAGAGATACTCGGGATGTGGCAGTAAGAAAGGGCTTAAGTCTGTAGAGGGCACCTATCTTTTTATTTACTGTCTTGATAGTTAAATCAATGTGATAGTCAAAGTTTAGCTGATTGTCTATGGTGACACCTAGCAGTTTTGTGGAATAGTCAGGTTTAATGATAGTGCCATTGCAGGACACAATGGAAAAAGTGATTGGGGTGGATTTAAGGGTTGGGGTGAAAAGTAGAAGTTAGTTTTTTTTGGAATTTAGGAGGAGACAGATATGTTGAAACCATTTTTCTGCTGCTGTGAAAACCAATTGGGTAGAGGAGTGGAGTTCTACTGGGGATGGAGCAGAGCAGATGAGAGTAGAATCATCAGCATACTGTATACAAGTGGATGTAGGGAGGGAAGTGGGCAGGTTATTTATGAATATAGAGAAAAGTAGGGGACCTAAGATGGACCCTTGTGGGACGCCGATAGTAACTGGGAGTTGAGAGGATAGATGGCTGTCCCAAAGGACTGCTTGTTTTCTGTTTGTCAAGTATGAATCAAACCACTGTAGTGCTAGTGAGTCAAGTGACAGGGATTCTAAAGTGTGGAGGAAAAGTTGATGGTTGACCATATCGAATGCTTTCGAGAGGTCTAAGAATAGTGCAGAGGAGAACAGGTTGTTGTTGCGATTTTTGTTGATTATGTCAGTGAAGGAGAGAAGGGCAGTAGAAGTACTGTGGTAGGGCCTAAAACCATGTTGTGAGTCTACAAGCAAGTTGTTATTCAAGAGATGATGTAAGAGTTGATGGTGTATGCAGCGTTCCATTATTTTGGATAGTGGAGATAGAAGGGCAATAGGCCGAAAATTGGAGAGTTCGTTAGAGATACCTCCTTTATGGAGTGGAATGATATGGGAGATTTTCCAACAGGATGGGATTTTGGATTCAGTTATAGTTCTGTTTATTAAGATGGAGACTGGGTAGGCTAGTTCGGTTGCAGCTAGTTGAAGATATTCAGCTGGTAGCTTGTCTGCAGAAGGGGTGCAAGGTTTGAGTTTAGATAGTAATTTACGTATATAGGTTGTGGAGACAGTATTAAACTTTAGCATGGGGGTGCTGTTTTGGGTAGGGGTTATTTGGAGGGATAGGGGGGGAGTCATGGTGTTTGCCATGTAGGCGACTGTTTGAGAGAAGAAGTCATTGAAAGTGTTGGCTATTATGTCAGGTTTGGTTTGAGCTAGGCTAGCTGGGGTAGGTGTTTTGGTGTTCCCTGGATGGAGTAGTTTGTTTATTCCTGACCAAAATTGTTTGGGGTTTTGGTTTTGTTGATATTTAATGTGATAGTTTTTTTTATCCAGATAGATAAGTTTCTTTGTTGTGTTTCTCAGGTGTTTGAAGTTTTGGTGGTCAGTAGGGTTTTTTGTGGACCTCCATTTAGTCCATAATTTATTTCTAGCTCGCATATTTTGTTTAGTAGTTTTGGAGAGCCATGGGGCTGCCTTGGAGCTTAGTCTAATTAAGTGGGGTGGGGCATGATGGTGAAGAATTTGTAGGAAGGTATTGTTGAAATGGGTTACTGCTTCGTCTATTGGGAGGTATTTTAGAGTTGACCAGTCATATTCTTTGAGTTCATTTTGAAAGGATGCTAGGTTAAAATCCATTTTGTTGTGTATGGTACGATAGGTAGCTTGCTTGGGATTGTTGCATTTTTGTTTAGTAATAAAGGTCAGGAGATGGTCGCTGATATTGTCAGGGAGTATTCCTGTTTTATAGGAGAGGGGATTGTTGTTAATTAGTATCCAATCTAGAATGGTTTGTTTGTGGGTTGATTTGTGTATTCTAGTAGGGGAGTTAATGGTTTGATGAAAGTTAAAGAGATTAAGGTGAATGGAGGGTTTGGGAGATATGCAGGAGTTCCAGTCAATATTGAAGTCCTCTAAGATTATGGTTTCCTGAGGAAAGCTACTGGAGACCCAGCCTAGGATATTTTCTAGTGTGTTAATGTTATTGCCTGGAGGGATGTAGGAACATATGATATATATAGCCTTGGTTTTATTAACTTGGAGTTTGGCAGAGAGTATTTCAGCATTAGCTGGGGAGGGGGGCAAGGAGTCAATTAAGGCTACCTGTAGTTGGGATTTGTATAAAAGGGCCACTCCCCCACCCTTTTTATTAAGATGATATTGCCTTAAGGTGCTATAACCTGGGGGAGTAAATTCGTTGTCTTTGGTACTAGGTTTAAGCCAAGTTTCAGTGAGACAGAGAATATCAAAGGCATAGAAATCAATTAAGGCATGGAGTTGTGTGATTTTATTGTTGATGCTACGAATATTTAGGTGAGCAATACAGAGGGAGTCAGAGGAGAAAGGTGAACTAGAACAGTTAGCAGTTAGGTTTGACGGGGTGTGGCTCACGAGAGTATTGGGACCAGGGTTGGGGTGGATGTCCCCATGTATCAATAAAAGTGTTTGTGGGACTTGAAATACTTTTAGGTTTTTGCAGGGTATTAGATAAAACCGTTTAGAGGTTTGGAATCTATAGTGGCGTACTTTGTGGTAGAGAGGGGGAAGGTAGGGACAGGTTGATAGTATATTAATATATGTTTGGTCAGGTAGAGGAAGTGTAGACGTGGTGTGTTTGGCTATTACAGGAGGTTGGCTAAGCATAAGATATTCATAGGAGGTAAGAGTATAGTAGTAGAGAAGGATGTTAAGAAGAAGAAGTGAAAAGATTGAGTTAAGGTTTAAAGGCATGCTACTAGTGAGATGAGCTTAGCAAGTATAGGACTGTGTGGTATGAACAGTAGAGTGAGGTGAGGCAGTTAGATAAAAATGTGGAGAGAGGGTGTGGTTGTAGGATTTGGAGTATGGTGTTGATAGGTGATGTGTACAGGAAATGAGATAGGTGGTTAGTTAGTTGGGGGAGTGTCTAAGCAAGTAAAAAGGTAGGGCCCCTGGGGGTGGGTGGGAATTGGGGGTAGGGTGGGGAGCGGAGTGAGCCCGCAAGGCGAACGGAGCGGGTAGACACAAGAGAGAGAAGTTCAGCAGGAAACAATCAGAGAAAGGGAGAAACAAACAGGTAAGTCAGTGAGTTAGAGAAAAAGAAATATGAGTAATTTCTGTAATGAATAGAGGTAAAAATGTAGAGGATATAGAGTGAGAGGAAAACAGGTAAGGAAAAAGAGGTTAGGTTAAAAAGCAGATCAGGAAGAAGCTTTCGATAAGAAAGTGTAATGGAGGCAGAAGATAAGCAGGGGTGGAAGAAATGGAGAACACAGGAGAACTATGATAGAGGTGCCCCTTTGTGGTAGGATGTATGGTTACAGGAACAGGCAGTATAGCAGAGGACTAGGTACGAAAGGGGGAGGGGGGAAGGAGAGTAGTATGCTAACAATTAAGGATAGTTGAGGTAGATAAAGATCGAATTAAAATGGAGGTATCTAATGTGGAAGGGGGAATAAGTAGGCTGCAGGAGGTACTGGAGGGTTGCTTAACCAGAGGTACACAACTAGAGTAAGTCTGCTCTAGCAAGGAAACATAACATACTTATATTCACAAAATAAGTCGGTGCCTCTTGATAGTGTAAGTTATGGGCTCAGGTCTGACGTTCCTTTAATCCCAGAGGGAAGGAAGGCTGGAAAGGGACTTTGCTTGAGTCTCACAGTTGACCACTCTGTTATAAGGTAAATGAGGGAGAGAGATAGTGAGTGAATAGAGCTAAGTAGCTAGAAGCAGAAAGTAGTAGCAGTGGATAAGCATTTATAAAAAAACAGTATCACTAAAATACTAGGTACAGAGCAATAAACATTGGAGAAAAATCAAATAAAACAAGTTTAAGCGTACAGTATACAGCAAAAAACGAGTAAAACCTTTACATAAATAACACTTTCTAACAGGATAACATTCAGGCAAAGGGTTCAAGATGAATGTATTCTATAATAATGAGCCACAATAATTGTTATCAGTTAGTGAAACCTGGCATTCCCAATCCTCAGGGAATTCCTTTGTAAAGTTGCCTTACAGTAAACTTAGACTCAGTAACAGTAGGGGCCCAGAGATAAAGGAGTTCTTTTCAGGTAAACAGGGTTGGGAAAGGAAGTACTTGCCTCCACGCTCACTCTACCCTGGCCTGTAATCTGGAGTCCCCAGTTATCTACTAATTCCAAGGTAAAGCTACTATACAGTGAAAACGGTCAAGTTTCCACTTGGGGCACAGAGATACAGACGCCTGACTCCAGTTAAAGGGAGTTACAATGGAAATCTTTGGCCTCTGTGATAGGTCTGCTAGGGAAAAGTAGTACAGCTAGTGATATCCTAAAGGGTTCCACTACTGTTCGGTGGACAGACAGGGTGTATAGAAGGGGTTCAGCGGTGTAGCAGGCCAACACGCTGAATTTCAACAATGCATTAAAAAGTATAGGTCGTCGCAGTCCCGCTAGACAGAGCAAAATCAAGTTAGCTTTCAGCGACGCTGAGTAGTTGCAGCAGTGTACCAGGCTGAGTGAGCCTTACAGTATCGCTATACTCTAGACGGATGACGTAGAGAGTTGGGACACCAGCGTGCATGCTAAACAGATAAAACAGCTGAGAGTTACAGTAGAGTAACAGACTGAGGTAGCCTTTGAGTAGCGTTATACTCTAGATGGATGACTTAGAGGTAGCAGCGTGCACGCTAAACAGTTGCAACAGAGGGAAAGATTTAGCTAGCAACATTAAAACACATTATTGTCTCAGATAGATATGAATCTCTGGTAAGTGAGAACAGAGTTGTATGCGGATAAGCAAATTAGCACATAGTTAAACAATTCACAAGGACATATAGTTGCTGCAAATGGGTCTTAAATACATGCACAACAAGCCCAGGTGAATACGCTGACCAGCAGAAGACAATCGAAACTTATTGCAAACGCACATTCAAGCATTGAAACAGTAAGAACAGGGTTATATGTGAGTGGCAAAAAGAACCTTAATAACAATTAACAGAGGCCTATCCATAAGTCTTAGTTGTGAATCACATTAGCGCTTATCCATTGAGGCCCATATGAATAAGCTAAACAGTTTAACTTAACTTAACCTGTTATGCAAACACGCTCCCAGTAAACACAGAAACAATGATATCTGTTGTAAGGTAAGCGACTAGGAAGTAGCGTTTACAGGAGCTATAAAAGCAGACTATCAATATTTAAACAGGTAAAAATACTTTCAGTATACATAGCTTTTAGGACTGTCAGGTTAGATACCACTATGAAATGACACAAGACTGAGCAAATAGCAATATACAACATATACATTCAAGTACTCACAGTCCCAGAGTAAGCTCCTGTCTCCAGACACCCAACAGCCAACGAAAAAAGGGGAAGAAAGATGGTGTAAAAGGGCAGGGGGTTGTATTTATAAGCTATAGGTGGGTACAGAGGAGGGAGATGGGGGAGTAACCCTGAAAATAAGCCATAGGGAGGAGTTGACGTGATAGAGAGTAACTGGTTATTGGCTAGGTGAATTGCGTGTGTGATAGGGGAGGTGCAGGGAGAAAGTAATGTAGGTCTGAAAAAAGGGTTTACATAGTGTAGGACAATGTATTATAAGTCAAGAATTAGACACAGCTGAAGAGCGTTATAGAGGGCAAGATGTTAGTATTAGTTAGGGGAGGTGGAATAAACACTTTGAAAGGATATAAGCATATGTAAGCTGTAAGAGGGTGACTAAAGCCACAAAAGTAAGACACAGGAGAGAGAAGTTCAGCAGGAAACAATCAGAGAAAGGGAGAAACAAACAGGTAAGTCAGTGAGTTAGAGAAAAAAAAATATGAGTAATTTCTGTAATGAGTAGAGGTAAAAATGTAGAGGATATAGAGTGAGAGGAAAACAGGTAAGGAAAAAGAGGTTAGGTTAAAAAGCAGATCAGGAAGAAGCTTTTGATAAGAAAGTGTAATGGAGGCAGAAGATAAGCAGGGGTGGAAGAAATGGAGAACACAGGAGAACTATGATAGAGGTGCCCCTTTGTGGTAGGATGTATGGTTACAGGAACAGACAGTATAGCAGAGGACTAGGTACGAAAGGGGGAGGGGGGAAGGAGAGTAGTATGCTAACAATTAAGGATAGTTGAGGTAGATAAAGATAGAATTAAAATGGAGGTATCTAATGTGGAAGGGGGAATAAGTAGGCTGCAGGAGGTACTGGAGGGTTGCTTAACCCGAGGTACACAACTAGAGTAAGTCTGCTCTAGCAAGGAAACATAACATACTTATATTCACAAAATAAGTCGGTGCCTCTTGATAGTGTAAGTTATGGGCTCAGGTCTGAAGTTTCTTTAATCCCAGAGGGAAGGAAGGCTGGAAAGGGACTTTGCTTGAGTCTCACAGTTGACCACTTTATATTCACAAAATAAGTCGGTGCCTCTTGATAGTGTAAGTTATGGGCTCAGGTCTGAAGTTCCTTTAATCCCAGAGGGAAGGAAGGCTGGAAAGGGACTTTGCTTGAGTCTCACAGTTGACCACTTTATATTCACAAAATAAGTCGGTGCCTCTTGATAGTGTAAGTTATGGGCTCAGGTCTGAAGTTCCTTTAATCCCAGAGGGAAGGAAGGCTGGAAAGGGACTTTGCTTGAGTCTCACAGTTGACCACTTATATTCACAAAATAAGTCGGTGCCTCTTGATAGTGTAAGTTATGGGCTCAGGTCTGAAGTTCCTTTAATTCCAGAGGGAAGGAAGGCTGGAAAGGGACTTTGCTTGAGTCTCACAGTTGACCACTTTATATTCACAAAATAAGTCGGTGCCTCTTGATAGTGTAAGTTATGGGCTCAGGTCTGAAGTTCCTTTAATTCCAGAGGGAAGGAAGGCTGGAAAGGGACTAAGAGAACATAATTGATACATCACTCAGTGTTGCCACCCATTTCAAAAAAATCTTCACTGAATCCAGTCTTGCTCTAACTAACTCTCAAAGCTGTCCATCCTCCAACCAGCCACCCAATTACCAGATTAAAAATTGTCTTTACCTTCCATCTTGTCTCCACTGATACAATTAGGAAACTTCTTAAGAAACTAAAACCTACCACCTTAGCAGCTGATAAACTTCTAGCTGAATTTTTGAAAATAGCTGCTGATGCCATTGTATGCTCTATATCCATTCGTATCAACCATTCGATATCTGAAAATCTAGTCCCTGAGATTTGGAAAATTTCTCACATTATTCCACTCCACAAAGGGGGTAACTCAAAAGAGTTATCCAAGTATCAGCCTATAGCAACACTCTTGCCAATGAAAAATACTGGAGAGGTGTATACATACACAAATCATGGATTACCTCAACACACAGAACCTTCTCACAAACACTCAACATGGCTTTAGGCCATATCACAGCACCACAGCAGCACTCATGTCATTCACTCATATGGTAAGCAACCATAGAAATAATGGCAACTATGTCTCCGCTGTCTTTCTTGACCTCTTTAAGGTATTTGAAATAGTTAACCACAACAAACTCATTAAATCCCTCTCAGAACTGAATCTTAGCAAACCCACCATTACATGGTTTCAAAGTTATTTAACAAGGAGACAGCAAGCAGTACATTGGAAACAAGAACTGTTACCATTATTGCCAGTCATGCTGGGAGTTCCCCAAGGCTCCATCCTTGGTTCTTTAATTTTCTCTGTCTTCACTAACAACCTCCGTACCTCTACTCTGCATGCCTCAGTCATCCAATACACTGATGATTCAAACCTAATCTGTTCCTCTCCTTCCCTCCAAGAACTGCAACTAAAAACACAGGCCTCTTTCCTTTCTGTAGAAGAATGGCTTACCAACTGTCATCTAATACTAAACCCCAATAAAACCAAACTTCTCATATTCCAGCCTACTAATCACTCCACTTCCATACCCTCATTTCTAAAAATAAAACAACTATCTCTCTTGTGACTCACACCAAAGTTCTAAGAGTTGAAATACAGTGCAACATGAAATTTGATATTCACATTTGACTCACCATAAAGAAAGTACATAAAACACTATAGGGACTATATAGAAATAAATACTTCCTCACAAATAGCACCAGGGCTAAAATAGCACAAACACATCTCATCTCTACACTTCTATATGCCTCCCCTATCCTCACCAATCGTAGAAAATCAGATATAACTAAACGTGATGCCTGCTATAACAAAATTGCAAAGTTCGTCACCAATAGCCCACATCAAACGTACCACTGCTCAGGCCTTAAACAACTCACCCAGCCTGAACTTCCCCATCTTCTCCTTTGCAACCACCTTATACTAACCCATAAGATTCTTTACTACCCCGATAAAACCCCTACATTACAAAACCTAAAACACTCTTACTCCAGTACTAGGGTCCTACGCTCCAACAATAAACCTCTCTGAGTCACTAAAGCCAACAACTCTGCAGGAACTTCCCTCTATTCAAATTTTGTAGCTAAAAAATGGACCAGTTTTCCCCAAATATATCAGCCACAATGTCATTAGCTCAGTTTAAGAAATCTCTAAAAACACATCTACAAACTAATTGTAATTGTAATTGTGACTCCCCAAGCTAATCTGACTCCATCTCCTTCTTGCTCAACCAAGGTAGGCACTCCTCCCTTATTTTCAGGCATTACACTTCTCTTTAGCTTGCAAGTATCATACCTCATATCACTCTCTTCTTCTCAACTGTTACTGCTTCTTCTGAGTATAGACACTTGGTGTATACTTTATATTATTATAATACTATTTCATACTGAATGTTATTTTGATTGTACAGTTTAAGGCGTTTCATCTTTGTACTTGTATAGTGTACTATTTTTCATCCTACTTTTAGTTGATGTACAGTTTAAAGCATTATTATCCTAGTTTTATTCTTCTGTACCTATGAAATTGTACTTTATTAATCTGTGATATATGTGGAGCGTTTCTCCTCGGGTCTCCGCTGAAAAAGGACTTGTGTCCAGTTGGACTTTCCTGGTAACCAAATGTAAAATAAATAAAAAATAAATAAATAACTAAATGAGGCTGTGAGATCCCAGTCAGTCTGTGCAATGTATTCACCCTTTTCATGTTTTCTCCTTTACCCATAGTACAACCATGGAGTTAGTATATCTAAACAAGAGTTGGGGGGTGAAGCCCCAGCAGTGTCAGTTTCTGTGATTTGTTAGGTGACTACATTGTGAATTGTCTATAATCATTCCCTGGGTATTTGGAAGTCTGGCTGTTATAGCAGGAGATATCACACGTAATTCTGTGTACTTGCTTAAGATTTTCAAAATAGAAATCTTAATAATCTTAGTTTATGTATGGACTTTGATACCACAGTCTGCATCTGAACTGCTACATTGTGAAACAGAATTACACAGTAGCAATGTCGTGTTCAAGAAATGGACTCCCCGAGGCTGCATGTTGACAATTTATGCCCAAACTGTTGGAGCATGTCCAAGTTGTGAGTGCTAGATGAAATGTCTGCTGAAAATATTGGACTGATACGGCAAAATCAAATGCACTGCCAGTCTTTTCTCCACTCATGTTCACTTGGGCAAAAATCATCATCATCATCAGCCCCTTTTTCCCATTTTTTTTCTACATGGGGTCAGAGTATCATGTTAACTGTCACCAACTCTCTCGATTCAGTGTCACAGTCCTGCCTTCTTCAACACTCATGCCTGACTGTCGCAGGTCTTCTCTCACACAATCCATCCACCTCTTTGCTGGATGTCCTCACTTCCTCTTACCTTACTCCTGTTTGTCCCAAATCTTCCCCACCAGATTGTCTTCTGCTTTCCTGCACGTGTGCCCAAACCACCATAATCTGTTCTTTTTGATTTTTTTCTGCAATTGTACCTACTTTGGCTTCTGCTCTAATGTCCTCATTTCATCTGTCCCACAGTGTGCATCCTACCACCCTTCTCAGGCACTTCATTTCCATCACCTCTAGCTACTTCAACTCTTCTGCCTTTACAGCTCAGGTTTCAGTACCATACAGTAGTACTGGTCACACTACTGTCTTATACACCTTACTTTTCTGCTTCTTTGGCATTCTTCTGTCATAGACAACACCTGACACTCTATGCCAGTTGGCTGCAGCCCCTCTGATTCTAACTTTGACCTCTTCATTCAGACTTCCCTTCTCCTCAACCACCCCCTCAGATGCTCATATCTGTTTACCTGTTTCACTAGCTTCCCTTCTATCTCTGTTGTCAGCTTCTTCTGATTTCCCCAGTTTGCTGCCATTACCACCGTCTTATCTGTGCTTAGTTTCATCCCATGTGCCTTCAATTTTGCATTCTGTTCTCCTATCCTTTGCTGAAGTTCTAGCTCAGAGTCTGCCTGCACTGCCACATCATCTGCATACAGCAGCTTTGTTGATCTACCCCCTCCGACCTGTTTACTAATGTAGTCCATCACCATTATGAACAGAGTGGGCTCAGTGCTGAACCCTGGTGTACACCCACTCCCACTGGGAACTCCTCTGTGAGGCTGAACAGTGTTCATACTTGAGTAATTGGGTCCTTGTACATAGCCTGCACTAATTCTATCAATGTTTGTGGGACTTCAAACCACTGCAGTACTGTCCAGATCAGCTTTCTTGGGACCTTGTCATATGTTTTCTCCAAGTCTAGGAATGCCCAGGTGGACTCTCTCCTTATCTCTAGTTTTTTCTCAAGTATCTGTCTCACTGCAAACATCAGGTCAATTGTGCTGCATCCTGATCTGAATCAGATCTGCTCATCTCCCACCTTACATTCTACTCCCAGCCCACACTCTTCTTTCCCCCTCCCCTTCCCTGTTTATTACCTTAAGCCAATCCCAAAGTTAATAAATATTACCTGTGGCAGGCACCATTTTAGTTTTTACACAGCCGGACTGGGTCTGAAGCACTAATAGCTCCCTTCAAATCAATATCTTAGAAAACCTTTATTACCTGATTTGGCTTACTAAGTCCCTTACTACCCATTAAAGAGTACCTCAGTGGAAAGCCGCTTAAGAAAGCTTAATACTTTACGTGTGAGCTCTTGAATGCTAAATGTCTTACCAGGGCATAAAAGTAAAATTTACTCTCATAGCCATAAAACTGTAAAATGTAACAAACGCAAGTCTTTAGACAACTTGTTATAAAAAGGAGGAGAGGAACCTAAACGAAAGTAACAAAGAACCTACTTGTAGCCCCAGTGCACTCACACAGTATACACAGACACTTACTACCTTGTGGAATAGTTTGGCCCTGCTCCGCTAGTCCTCGCTGCGCTCGGGCTTGCTCCGCATCTCACCTTGCCCTCAAATTCCACCCACTCCCAGTGGTGCTATATATATAGTGCTACAACCACCCCCTCTTTCCTCAACCAATCAGCTATATCCAAGTCATCAATAGGCTCTCCAGTAATTAACCTTTCTATCCTATCTTAAAAAGTTTAAACTGGGGACAAGTCAGCCTCAATAATCCCAATGTTACTTGCAATGAAACCACTTAAAATACTATCACTGTACTCTCTGCCACCCTTTCTGTCCCATATCTTCTTACCGCCTATGAATATAATACATACACAGGTTTCCACTACCCAAAAGTCCAAACCACCACTTTTATAGCTCCACACAAGCTTGAACACTTAATACATCCCCTCCCATCTAACTCCTTACTTACTAGGTATCAGCATCCCATTAGAACAAGATATGCTAACCCTAAAACCAAAAGATACCAAACTCTATTAATTAAAATCTGAAAACTCACAATCAGATTACAATACAACTTGACAATGGATACATTTCCTGGCCCATCCTCATCCAATGGCTGTAGGTCCTTTACTAACTGTCCCACTACTACACAAATCTTAGACAAACCCCCAAACCTACTCTTGATCAGTCACCTAAATATCAGAATTGTAAACAATAAGATTCAACACCTACATGCCCTCTTAGATGCTCTTTCCCCAGACATACTATGTCTTACTGAAACCTGGCTAAAACCTTCTACTTCAGATAAAGAAGTTATACCACCAGGCTATAAGGCTTGATCGAACCAATAGAAAGGGAGGTGGGGTAGCTGTTCTGTACAAATCCATGGTTGAAGTGTCCAATAATGCCCTGCAAACATCCCTGTTTGGCAATGCTGAAATTCTTATCACTAAGCTCCACATTAATAAGAACAAATGTATAAATCTCGTCTTTGTATATATTCCCCCAGGCAATAACATAAATACTCTCAAAGATATCCAACATTGGTTATCCAGCAACTACACCAAGAAACCATTGTACTTGGGGACTTCAACATAGACTGGAACATGTGTTCCTCAGAACCCCCCACTCACCACATAAACCTTTATGGATTTTCACAGGTCATATCCTCCCCCACTAGGATTAGTAAACCCAACAATAAAGCAAATATTCTGGATTGGATTCTTGTTAACACCCATTCCCTCAAATGCAAGAGTGGGACCCTGCCTGATGATGTAAGTGATCACCTCCTCACCTATTTAATCAGGCAAAAAGCTGATATCTACAACCAGTCCATTTTTAAAACAATAAGGAAGAATAAGAATTCCAACTGCACAAATTTCCAAAATGAACTCAGATCTTGCAATTGGTCAGTTCTGAAACAATTACCACTGGAAGAAGCAGTAAATTACTTTAATACCAAATTCCTATCCATCCTTCACCCCCATGCACCAGCATGGACTATTAGAACCAAAACATAAGTTGCTCCTTGGCTCTCAAAAGTAACCAGAAATAAAATGCTACTTAGAAATAGGGCTTGGGCCACTTCAAGGACCACAAAAATACACATAGATCAACTTAGATACAAACAGCTAAGAAATGAACAAAAAATCCACCATATTAGACAAGAAAAACTATTACTATCATCTACAAGAAAAACACCAAAACAAGCCACAAAAGTTTTGGGTAGGTATAAATAAACTCCTTAGTCCAGGACAGTACTCCACTCCTACCCCCTTGGATTCTAACCAAACCCCCAGCAGAAATTGCCAATACCTTTAACAGCTTCTTTACAACAACCATCCCACAACCTAGCTAACCAATTATCCCCTGGATGCCCATATTCTCTGGCCACTACACCCTACTCCCACCTCCCCTTTAACTTCAAGCCAGTTTGCACATCTTTGGTCTGAAAATTACTTAAAAAACTAAAGCCTACCACCCTGTTGGCTGATCTCCTCCCTACAGAATACCTACAAAAAGCTGCAGATGCCATAGCATACCCCGTTACTGTCCTGATCAATAGAACTATAACTGAAGTATCCATTCCCTCCATCTGGAAGATATCCCATGGTCATCCCACTCCATAAAGGGGGCAGCTCTACTGAACTTTCAAACTATAAACCCATAGCTATTCTGTCACCCTTGGCTAAAATTATGGAAAAATGCATCCTCAATCAACTCTTGAACTATCGTATCCATAATAATCTTCTAGCCAACACCCAGCATGGCTTTAGACCAGTCCATAGTACAACCTCAGCCCTCCTCTCCTTCTCTAACGTTATTATTTTTATTTATTTATTTTACATTTGTTGACCGGGATAGTCCGACTGGATGCATGTCCATTTTCAGCGGAGGCCCGGGGAGAAAAGCTCCAAGGGTAAGCAGATACAGCATTACATAATACCAGCATTACATATTACAAACAGACTATTTACAGAGATTACATAAGTAAGCAAGTTAAACAAGTTCCACAGGTTACAGTTAGTCCTGAGCACAAGTCAGGATTAAATTAAATTACACAGTAAACTGGTTAACAGATTTTTACACATTCGAGTTAGCCTGGCTTGATACATTGACATAGCCAGTTAAGTGACAAATGTTGTTTGAGTCTAGTTATTATTAACCAACACCGAAACAAGAATAAACTTTCCTCTGCTATCTTTGTCAATCTTTCAAAAGCCTTTGATATGGTAAAGCACCAAATACTCAAACACTTTGAAATCCATCTCCCTAGAGGACCAGGCCATCCAATGGTGTCAATCATATGTCAGTGGTAGACAACAGGCTGTCCTATGGCAGTGCAAACTATCCACCCTTTTACACATCACCCTCGGAGTACCCCAAGGCTCCATACTAGCTCCACTATTATTTTCCATTTTCATCAATGATTTGTATAAGGTCATCCGAAATGAACATGCATTTAATATGCGGATGACTCCACTTTAGTATACTCTGACACTTCACCTACAGAGTTGCAGATTCTATCCCAAAATAATTTTAACACAGTTGAAAATTAGCTCCTTAACCATCGTCTCATGTTAAATCCTAATAAAACCAAACTGCTGCTTTTCTCCCCCACTCACAGGTCTGCCCCTATAACCTTTACATTAAAATCCAACAAGGCACCATTATTTCCCCAGATTCCTCAAACACACTGTTAGGAGTTATAATAGATAATAACCTTAAGTTTGATCTGCATATCAATAAAACTATTAAAACAGTTAATAAAAAACTTGGCTCACTATATAGGATCAAGCCCTTCCTAACGCCATTACCCAGAACTGTAATTGCTCGTACACATCTACTCTCCACCCTCCTCTGTGCTTCCCCTCCATTTACAAACCTCAGCAAAACTGACCTTAATAAACTTTCTAACAGCTACAATCACATTGCTAGATTTGTTACCGATGCAGCCTACAGACCTCATCACTGTCATAACCTAAATCTACTAGGATGGCTTGAACTGCTTAACCTACTTCAGGTTAACTAACTAATAGTTGCACACAAGATCCTGTACCAACCAGATAATACACCCGTACTTAAAAAACTCATCACCCCCTACAGTAACCTTAGCGCACTTCATTCATCTGAAAGACTACTACTTCAAACTCTCAAATCCAGCAACACAGCCGGTAAATCTCTATTTGCTAACTCTGTTGGCAAAACTTGGAATTCTCTTACATTTGAACTCTCTCTACCTCAATTCAAGAAAAGACTGATTGAGTACTTTAAAAAACAATGGCTATGTCCTTGTCCTAATCCCGACTAACTCTAACCATCACTCGTGTGCACATGGAGGACTTCTGCCTACACTTTGTTTCTTAACTTATAAATCCTATGATCTCCTTGGATCTACTACCAGGTTAGCCTACTAGGCATTCATTACCCTATCATTCTTACAAACACTGTCTAGAATTTTCCATCTGAGTAAAGATGTAATAATTTGTTTGTGTATCTGCTTTTGTGTTTGTTTACATCTGTATAAAAATCCTTTTATTTGTATTTTATTTTGTGTTTTAGACAGTAAAGATGTAACAGTTTGCTGAATGTCTTTTTGAAGCTTTTCTCCCCGGGCCTCCACTGAAAATGGACATGTATCCAGTCGGACTATCCCGGTAAACAAATGTAAAATAAATAAATAATAAATAATAAAATACTGCTCTGCATATCCATTCATCAATCATCCTATCCAGAACTTTCATGCAATGTGGTAGGAGTTTGATGCCTCTGTACTGCCCACAGTTGTGCATGTCCCCTTTGTTCTTCTACACTGGCATAAGTATGCTTACTCTCCAGTCATCTGGGATACGCCATTCTCTCCACACTGCTATTAGTACCCTCAGAAGCCAATTCTCCCCTATCTCACCCAGCATGTTTATCATATCTGCTGTGACATCATCTAACCCTGCTGCTTTCCCTGACTTCATCTTCCTTAGTGCTGTTCTTACTTCTAGGGTGGGCTCCTCTTCTTCTCTCATTGTAGGCTGTTTCTGGGGCAGTACAGCTTCTGTGGGGTTTTCTTCATTCAGAAGCTGCTGGAATTACTCCTTCCATCTGCCTTTGATGTCCTGTGGACTGGTGAGCAGGTTGTTGCTGGCATCCCTTATGAAAGGTGTCTAACTATCTTCTTTATCTTTCTGTCTTTGCCTTGCAACCTGATATAGTTTCTTTGTACCCCTTACTGAGTCACGTTCCAGAAGTTGGTACAGTGTCTCCGATGCCCTATTCTTTGCTTTTGCAACTTCTTTTTTAGCTTCTTTGTTAGCCAACCAGTAGTCCTTCCTAGCCTGGTCAGTCTTTTCTGTCTCCCACTTCTTCCTGCATTCCTTTTTTATGTCGATGACTTCCTGGACTTCTGCATTCCACCACCAGCTTTCCTTACAGTATGTACTTTATTTCCATACCTGGCTTGGCCAATTGGTCACTTGGGACAAGAAGCTGCGATTAAACTACAAATGTATACAAAATGATTGCAACCCACTGGTGCATATCTCTGAGCCTAAACTGTTTTAGAATCTAACCTAATGTGCGCCTGTTTCATGGAAGAAGGCAATTTATGGTTTGGTCAGTGGAATATTCAAATGAGATAATGCTGTGCAGGGTTGAGTTCAGAGTAGCAGGGTCGGGTGGGGTTGTAGAACATCATATTGGTCTACTTTTCTTTTAGGTAAAAAGTGATTAAATAAAATGTTGAGCAAAGTTCACTTTATTACCAACAAGGCACTGAGATATTGGATACCCTGTATTGTCATGAAAATAAAGGACATGTTCTTAAGATGTAAACCTGAGGGTAATTACAAGTGAAGGAAACACATGGAATACATTTGTTTTTATTCAAGAAATGCTATTATTATTATTATTATTATTATTATTATTATTATTATTATTATTATTTATAGTAGCATCTGTCTAAGGGCTGAATGTTTTCTTTATTTCAGTGACTGACACTAGCATGTTATCTGACAGTGATCCTACTGGAAACAGACCTGTGCCGTTATTGCATGCTATTTTGGGTAGGAACTGGAGTTAATGCAACACCAAAAGTAAGAGACAATTTTTTTTTATAGTTGGAGAAAAACATTGGATTGGATATCTGTCAGTGACTGGGTGGAACAGAAACCATCGGAGTAAGCACTGTCTGCCTAACTGAATATTGGTATTGGTTGGGCTGACAACCCCTAAGTGAGTGAACAGAATGGACAGTTAATATTTATTTATTTATTTATTTTTTACTCACATGAATAGTTAACTTGAAATAGTTTTATAATTTTAAGTATGGGAGGGTGGGAATGGTGAATATGCACTCTGCACTGACTTAAGCTTGGAGGTTCGACAGGGAGGAACTAAGTACCCCTAATAATTGAAAGCCCATGGGAGGGAAAATGCCCAAGGAGATAGGCATGCCTAGTTTAACAGTAATGTTTTATTCCTGAACAAGTGTGTGTGCATTGTTCAGCAGGACTTCCACAGGAATGCGGATGAAATCTTATCACTTACTTAAATCTTCAAAAACAAATTGGATCAATGGACAGGAGGACAGGGCCAGTCTGTAAGATACTAAATACCATCTTCTTGCCCCTAGGGGCCATATATTGGGTAAAACCAGGTTATAATGGCTAGGCTTGTAAGGACTCTTAAGCCGTTAGCCTAGTAATCTGCTATGAACATATGAAGTACAAACTTACCCAAACAATGATTCTGCTGCTTCCTGAAGTTATTCTGTGGAGCATAATGTGGAGACACGCTGCCTCAGAAGATGTCTGTAATTACCAGCACTGCCAAGACAACCAAGATTGTGCCTCACCTGCGCCTCACCTCTCTTTGCTCCAGCGTACCATAAAAGGCATTTATACATATGCAAAATGAAAAGAAATTATTTATGTTACTGTACCCATGCCATGGTAAGTCTGCATGAATTCTTGGCCCAGACTCTAAAATTCTTGTTATTGAGTCACATTAAAATTTGGCAAGCAGACGACTTTACATCTGGTTATCAACAAAATAAATTCAGTATGTGCAACCATATGTAGATGTGACTTGACCTCTGTCTTGGTACAGTGCACTGCAGCTGGGAGTTGTTTTTTTTTTTCAAATTAAAAAAAATTCTACGCCCTTAGGAAAGTAATGCTGCTGAATAAGTAATTACATTTTAATTCTATTCATAACAAAATCAGAGTTGTATTTTGAATTAATAATACATATGCCAACTCAACATATACACAGCATACTATTGCATTTAGAGCTTTTGAAGTATACCTATAAAATAATGTCTCCTTACAAATTAATACTGAAGTATTTATTTATTGCTATTTGTTTACTGGGAAAGTCTAATTGAGCAATGTCCTTTTACAATGGAGGCCCAGGGTCAGAAGCTCATTATACAGACATCATAGACATCATTGTTTCATCATTTACAATCATTTTCATTCATAAATAAGAGTTATATTATTCAGACATCCTTAACAGTTACATAATTTACAGTTTGATTAATAATAACAGTTACATAGGTTGTATATGAATATTTGTTACTACACAGAGGTATATGCAGTGCAGTATTATCAGTAAGCATAGATTATCAGGTTTTATAAAAGAATATTTGCTACTATAAAGGTTTGTTTAATATTGGACATAGAAAGATAAGACAAAAAGTTAGAGTAGCCCAAAGAAAGGAAGGAGGGGAGGAGGCATAAGAAAGGTAAAGAAGATGAGCTGTTAGAGGAGGGTGTAGTTGTGATAATAGTACTTTTACGGTTTGTGCAGCACAGAGTCATGGCACAGATTCATATAACTATATTAGAACACGTTTAACTAAGGGAGCTGCAGGTGCAGAGCCAATTATGTATCAGCTGTTGCTTCCATTGGCTTTTAAAGTTTTTCTGGTTGCAGGGTGTTCTTAAGTGGAGGGGGTGGTATTCCAACTATTAGTAATGCAGTATGAATACAAGGGGTATCCTGGGTTGTTGTTAGGTTTAGTTATGGAGAGTAATGATTTTTCAGTGGAACAGAGAGGTCTCTTAGTAGTGTAAGGATGAATGATGTAGTGAAAAAAATAAGAATTTCTCAGGGTTGTGCAGTTCTTTGAAGGTTGGAATTAATTGTGAGTACAACAGAGACTTAATTTGAGACAGTTTAGCTGTTTCAGAGAGAGGCAGTAATGTGATCTGTGTTGTTAATCACTCTTTTCTATAACATGATAAAAAGTTTTTAAAAACTTCAATATAGTAATTGAAAAAGTATGGAGTTATAGCAAATTACAAAAGGAACTAATTAACACTGATACACAAATGACATTATCCATGGATCACCTCGCCTGTCTTTATGTAATCTTTGTATGTCATAGGCTATGGTTCATCGAGGCAGAGTAAAAATAGAACTTTTGGTATAATAGCAATAATAATTTTATACTAAAAATCTGTAAATGGAAATGTATATATATATATATATATATATATATATATATATATATATATATATATATATATAATTCTAACCACACACTGTACTTGAATTTACTAAGATTAGTTGCATTTCTCTCAGTGAAAAGATGAATATTTGTAATAAAACCATATCATATGTTTAATTGCATATCCAAACCATTGCTGTAGGCAAGTCCCTATATACACTTTAAGAATTGTTTTTGAAAGGAAATTCCCTTGCATGCTGTTACTTGAGGGATCTGCCCCCTCACTCTTGATCGCTATGAGGCTGCACAAACCCAGAGAAAAGTGAAAAGGTATAAAAGAAAGATAAAAACCCACTTCTTCCCCAGCTGCTACAATCCCAAAAATGAAACACATAGTTTGTGATAAACCAAGTTTTGATGTTGCAAGGTGTTGACAGCATAAATATAAGATCTTTCAGCTGTGATATTTTGTGCCAAATTACTTGATAAGCGTCCTGAAATTGATGTATTGATCAAAGTTGTTATATCAGTAATCTGTCAATCACACGTTAATATATCAGTAAATGAGCTCCACACATTTATCAGACAGTTTTTTCACTTGTCACAGGCAAATTTGCATTCAAATAAATTAATCAAACTACATTAAAATAACAAACATTATACTTGACATATATTGTTATACCTCATAAAATCCAAGCAATATTACATTGATTATTCAATTTGTGCATTTTGTTAAACAAGTAACGTCTTTATTAAATAAACTATCACTTACTACATAGGCAATCATACATTTACATAAATGAAAACAAGCCACACTGGCAAAAACCTAGTTGCAAACATTTTAACACAAATAATTGCAGTACAATATTAGATGATAAAGTCACAACCCAATATTCAATCTATCACTGTTTTTTTTCTGGCCCAAGCTGATGAATGATTGACTGGGTATTCACAAGTTTACACCAGGGCAATAATATACTGCTGTGCTTCATTTGGGCTGTGAGTCCTATTAAAGGGTGACAGGAACTTTTAAGTGCATCTGCTTAAAGGTGTATATGGCTAAGTGTCTTATGGTCCCTATGATTATGCACCTAGTGTTGTCACAATGTTCCCCTTGTCCTACTTGGCATATTATACCCCTGGCCACAATATCCTTGGTGACTATTTTTATGCATCAGATACTATTATATACATGACTAAATGAAGCTTCAGAGTTTATAAGCCAGTAAATGGTTCTGTGAACCCCAGCTTTAATAAATGAAAGAGCATTGCCTCTTCATTTGCAGTGACAGGTTATAGTAGTGACACAGGTTGGAAAACATAGATTCCGTTAGTTTTGAGTGAGTAAACAGAAGCATGTACAAAACTAGTATCAGCGCTAAAAAATGGGATAGATTTCTGCATAATAATGAAAGCTTCTACTTGTATTAGGTAACACAGATAAAAGCCAAGAAAATTCACATTAGTACATACTAGTCAAGTACTGACAAAGCATTCGAGGAATTGCAAATCCCATCAAGAAGATGTCTGTTCATTTTTAGGAAGGTAATAAAGTTTTGTATTGTTAAAATGATATTTTTTATCTGCAAACAGTATTTATTGTTAGCACTTCCATAACATGTTTATGCTGGTTTACAGGGGAGCTGGTCAGTGTATGAAAAGAGCTGCTGATGACTACAAATTCATCAATGCTGGTTAATTGAAACTACCAATGACAGGTCTTCTGGTTACAAACAGTTGTGAAAAAGAAATATTTTAGCCAGTGATGGGCAGTAAACAATAAGCAGAGCATTTTCCTTCAAGAAAACAAAGGTTCTGTAAACCAGCATTGGTCAGTTTGGAGATGAATAATCATTATTTTGGTAAATTTTCCTGGACTGATTTGATACTGGTAAAATGTTTCAGAAAATGCTTACTATAAGATAAGCATAATAAAGGAAGAGGTGTGTGCATCTGTGTGTTTGTATTTATGTGTGTGTGTGTGTTAGTATTTGTGTGTGTGTGTGTGTGTGTGTGTGTGTGTGTGTGTGCATCTGTGTGTTTGTATTCGTGTGTGTGCATCTGTGTGGTTGTATTTGTGAGTGTGTTTGTGTGTGTGCATCTGTGTGTTTGTATTTGTGTGTGTGTGTGTGTGTGTGTGTGTGTGTGTGTGTGTGTGTGTGTGTGTGTGTTTGTATTTGTGTGTGTGTGTGTGTGTGTGTGTGTGTGTGTGTGTGTGTGTGTGTGTGTGTGGATGTGTGTTTGTGTGTGTGATGGGGGTGGGTGTGTCTATAGATCTAATTTCAATGAAAGATTGATTAACTGAAAGGGGCTTTGCTGCAAAGGAGGTATCTACTTACTCCCAAAGTGCAGTGACCCTGGTGCAGATAGCCTTAAACTACAGATGTGTGGGCATTGCCACCTGTGTGCATGGTGTAGATGCTTGCCCTCCTCATGAAAAAGGACATTTTGTTAGTTTAAGAAATTATTTTTATTGAAAATCTGTTTGATATACATTATTATTATTTAATATGTTTTCAGCAGGTTGATGTATTGCATCATGGGGACTTTTTCCAGTCTTAACCTTGTTACTCTGAGCAGGATTCAGAAACAGCCTCTGTGCACCATATAACGACTTGTGTAGAGACCTTATAGTCCTCAGAATATCTGGAGTATAACTCAGAGTCAGAATCCCATGCATGTCTGCTGTGTTTGGTAAAATGTGGAGGAGCTAACTGCTCTGTAGTAAGGAAGGACTCTAGTATCCCCTGCGGTAATGTGCTGCAGTGTGTCGCCTCCCTGTGCAATGTGCAAGAGATGGCATGTGGCATGTGAACCTGTGCCCTAGGTCATAGCATCTAGCACAGTGGATGTAGTACCAACTGCACACAGAGTGTATATGGTGCTGGCACTGCACATACTGTAGTCACACAGATGGCCAGGTTCAATGTCTGCAAACCACAGGCATTCCCATGCTATCCGCCAGATAACACTGTATAGGTATATGACCCAACATGTATGTATATTTGCAGTGCAGTAGAGTGAACAACCTGACAGCCTGTGTGACAGACAGACCATTATCCTGTGTGGTGT